>NC_140991.1:91626908-91824408 GCF_052327205.1 Somniosus microcephalus | reverse complement strand
GTGTGAGTGTGTGTATGTGAGTGAGAGAGTGAGAGTGAGTGTGCATGTTTGTGTGTGTGTGAGTGTGAATGTGTGTGAGTGAGTGAGAGTGTGTGAGAGTGAGTGTGTATGCGTGAGAGTGTGTGAGATTGAGTGTGTGAGAGTGAGTGTGTGTGTGAGTGTGAGTGTGTGTGTGTGAGTGTGTGTGTGTGTGTGTGTGAGAGAGTGTGTGTGAGTGTGTATGTGAGTGAGAGTTGAGAGAGTGAGTGAGTGTGTGTGAGAGTGAGTGTGTGCATGTGTGTGAGTGAGTGTGTGTGTGTGTGAGTGTGTGTGTGTGTGAGAGAGAGTGTGTGTGTGGGTGAGAGTGTGTGTATGTGAGTGAGAATGAGAGAGTGAGTGAGTGTGTGTGAGAGTGAGTGTTTGTGTGTGAGTGAATGTGTGTGTGAGTGAATGTGTGTGTGTGTGAGTGAGAGAGTGAGTGTGAGTGAGAGAGTGAGTGTGAGTGAGAGAGTGAGTGTGTGAGAGTGAGTGTGTGTGAGTGAGTGTGTGTGTGAGTGTGTGTGAGTGAGTGAGTGAGTGTGTGTGTGTGAGAGTGAGTGTGTGTGTGTGTGTGAGTGAGAGTGAGTGTGTGTGTGAGAGTGTGTGTGAGAGAGTGTGAGAGTGTGTGTAAGAGTGTGTATATGTGTGAGAGTGAGTGTGTGTGTGAGTGTGTGTATGTCAATGAGAGTGAGTGAGTGTGAGAGTGAGTGTGTGTGAGTGAGAGTGAGTGTGAGTGAGTGTGTATGTGTGAGAGAGTGAGTGAGAGAGTGAGTGAGTGGTGTGTGTGAGAGTGTGTGTAAGAGTGTGTATATGTGTGAGAGTGAGTGTGTGTGTGAGTGTGTGTGAGAGTGTGTGTGTGAGTGAGTGTGTGTGTGAGTGAGAGAGAGTGAGTGTGTGTGTGAGTGAATGTGTGTGTGAGAGTGTGTGAGTGAGTGTGTGTGTGAGTGAGAGAGAGTGAGTGTGTGTGTGAGTGAGAGAGAGTGAGTGTGTGTGTGAGTGAATGTGTGTGTGTATGTGAGTGAGAGAGTGAGTGAGTGTGTGTGTATGTGTGAGAGTGTGTGTGAGTGAGTGAATGTGAGTGTGAGTGAGTGTGTGCTTGAGTGAGAGAGAGTGAGAGTGTGTGAGAGTGAGTGTGTATGCGTGAGAGTGTGAGAGTGAGTGTGTGAGAGTGTGTGTGTGAGTGTGTGTGAGAGTGAGTGTGTGTGAGTGTATGTGAGAGTGAGTGTGAGTGTGTGTGTGTGAGTGTGTGTGAGTGTGAGTGAGTGTGTGAATGTGTGTGTGTGTGTGAGTGTGTATGTGAGTGTGAGTGAGTGAGAGTGAGTGAGTGAGTGTGTGTGAGAGTGAGTGAGTGTGTGAATGTGTGTGTGTGTGTGTGTATGTGAGTGTGAGTGAGAGTGAGAGTGAGAGTGTGTGGTGTGTGTGAGTGTGTGTGTGAGTGAGTGTGAGAGTGAGTGTGTGTGTGAGAGTGATTGTGAGAGTGAGTGTGTGTGAGTGAGTGTGTGTGTGAGTGAGAGTGATAGTGTGTGTGAGAGTGTGTATGGAGTGAGTGTGTGTGTGTTAACCTGGATTTCATCCAACTCATTCAGAATACAGGAAGATTAAATATGTAAAAACACTGGGATAAAAATTGGACGGGTGTAAAATGGGCGTTTCGGGGACCAATGTCCTGTGCCCCAAAGACATTTACAAACGAGGGGGCTAACACCTGTCTTAGGTACCCTCACAGAAATTGGGTAATGATGACAGGGCAAGTGCCAGCCTATCCTGCTCAGGATTCTACGGCGACCACCAACTAAAGGTCTGTTCTTTTTACAAAAACTGTCCTGTCATTGCGATCGCCCCTCACCCCCCCCCCACCCCCCACAATCCCCTGCTGCAAGCTTCACCCCCCATCCTGGAACCTGTGTTTGGGCCACTGCTGGTGAGGCAAGCGGCCCGATATTCGTCACCCTCAATGGGCAAGCTGCCTATTCGCATGCGACATATTTGCACCCCAACTATGTTAATTTTGTGCTTGTTTATCACCTTATATAGGGAAACCATTTTAAAGCATCTCTCACTATTGTATATAGGGAGTAGTTTGCTGACTATTAAGCCGATGTTACATTTTAAGCATCAGCCGTGGCTCAGTTGGCACCCTCGTCTCGGAGTCCGAAGGTTGTGGGTTCAAGTCCCACTCCAGAGACTCAAGCACCAAAATCTAGGCTGACACTCCAGTGTAGTACTGAGGGAGTGCTTCATTGTTGGAGGTGCCGTCTTTCAGATGAGATGTTAAACTGAGGTCCTGTCTGTCCTCTCAGGTGGATGTAAAGGATCCCATGGCACTATTTCAAAGAAGAGCAGGGGAGTTCTCCCCAGTGTCCTGGCCAATAGTTATCCTTCAATCAACATCACACAGGTCATTATCACATTGCTGTTTGTGGGAGCTTGCTGTGTGCAATTTGGCTGCCACATTTCCTACATTACAACAGTGACTCCACTTCAAAATAGTACTTCATTGGCTGTAAAGCGCTTTGGGACATCGGTGGTCGTGAAAAGCACTGTATAAATGCAAGTCTTTCTTTCTTTGTAACATAAGCTGACGAACAAGCACAAAATTAACATAGTGTCTTTACATGTTCAAACTTCCTGGATTGAATGAATGAGTTGGATAAAATCCAGGCTTTACACACGACTGGTTAATTTTCTAGTAAATTATTTTGTGAAATATGATGATGATGTTTTCATATCCATGAGAGCTTAACAGTTGTTGGCGAGTGATGTTCACACATATGTCTGTTCAGTGAAGTCCAAGCTTACTCTCCACTGGGACTATAGCAGGGAACTAGATACATGGAAATAATTCAACCCCTCGACGCAAACATCCTTGGGAATTTCCACAAAAAGATGAAAGCTTAATTAAGATCAAAATTTATAGTATTGGCAGGATCATCTTTAAACAAGCATCAAGCAGCTTCATGTTCCTCTTTTCACTAGTAAGCTGCTTGTGGTGGCTGAGAGCGCAAATGGAGTGAATAATGCAGCGTATATGATCCCGCATTATTGCTACCAGAGGCAGTGAAACCTTCCTGGAATTTGAGCTTCACTGCACCACCTGAAAAGCACTGCCTGCAGCAAAGCTAAAGAGCTCTTTGCAGCAACATTTGGGACTGAGCCTGCCACTTTGGGTTTAACCCTGCAGCCTGCACGTACAGATCAGTTATGCATTTGCAGTACTGTGGCGCCAATGGCCAGATCTACAATCGTGAAGGTAACTTTGCATACTTGAGAGTTGCATAGTAAAAGGGCATAAAACTTTAAGCTTCATTTCAACACAAGGAGAGGACGTTTCACTTCTTTGCCATCTGGAGCACGATACGAACAAATGTATTTAGGATTTTGTACGAAAGGTAAACAGAGCACATCTGCCCCTAAAGAAACACGTAAAAAGGCTGTGTTTGTAGACTTTGCATTTATCAAGAGCAAAAGATCTTTATCAATTTGACCAAACAGAATGATTTAGCATTCAATCCGTGCAGCTCAAATCCATTTATTGCTTATTGTGTAAAGGTAACACTTGAACATTCTGCTATGGCAACAAACCAATATTCAGCTAACAGTGAACTACACTGATACCCGATTATTCTCCTGTGACTGACTTATTGTCTTACACATCATCACATGATACTGGAAAACTTAATGAGGTTATAGTAGGAGGGATAATTACCAAACAAATGGATTTGTGGGTACATCTGAATATTACCAATTAGTCTTAAAACATGCTTTCCTGACATTGTAGAGTAAATTTATTTCTAAAATATTTCTTATTATATTTAGAATTTTTCCAAGATTAATGATCTGAACTTGAAAAGCACACTGATCAACATCCCGTTAGTATAATAACAAGGGGTGAGGAGAGAATCAGACACTTACAGACAGGATGTCTCTCGGCGAGCGTAATATATTCACATTTGCCGTGCATGCAGATATTTTCTGAACATGGTTGGTAGTTCCCAGTGTAAATGTCTTCTCTTTGATCACTGGCATCTTAAAAAGTAAATTAATAGTTGTTAGTATTATTTGCATTCATTTCACATGTTTTACATATTTGACAAAGGTTGACTGCTTTAAAGTTATCAACATGACATTTAGATGATTGGGTTGAATATCCATGGGAGTTCTCCTGCTCATTGCCTGCAACATTTTGCCCTTAATCAAAAAAGTGCATCCTATCCCGTTCAGCTGATAGATCTGGGGACATGCATTAACTCGGTGTTCAGGCTTCTCAAATAGGCCCAGGCCTCAGGCAGCATTATTATAGATGTATCAAACATTACAAATGTTATTGTGTTGGCAAGTTCCTCAATTTCTTGTCAATTATTTTTTTTTAATTGTGCTACAAGTTTTATTTTCTAGTGGAGAAACCAGGACAGTTGTCGAAATGATTTTCAAAAAGTATTTGGTGTGATTTGATTCAGTCCGTTCTTTCTTCTATTGGTGGATTTTGATGACTGCTTCTGCTTGATTCATTGTTTTCACAGGCTGACTTTCCTCCCCTTTCCAACTGGGCGTTATTCAGGCAGAACATACTCAAAGTGTGCTCCACCGGAGCTGCCCTGAATCTATTTGTATTTCAGGTTCCAGGCCTGATGTTACTCCACCGCTGGCCAACTTTTAGCATAGACTGACGAGACATCCCCATTTTCTGGGGACAGTCCCCCGATTTGGGAATGTGTGCCCAGGCAAACAATGTCCCCAGAAGAGTCCCCAGTTTAAAAATCTCATCCCCGACACTGAGCCTTTGATTTTTTGAATGCTAATACACAGAAACCCATTTCTCAGTGATTCTTGCCCCATTTGAGTTCCTGGAGCGAGTTGAATGGAGGAGTCAATGGCAGTCCTGCCTTTCCACAATGCAGTGCGGCTGAGAAAAGGCCCGATCTATAGCTCTGGCCACACTACACTGTAGGGGCCACGCTACACTGTAGGGGATTGAGTCACCTGATCAGTGTTTCATCCAATGGAGACTGGCCGGAGGGCAGGACCTTCAAATGCCAGGGAGAAGCCAAGGGAGTGGTGAGAGCTGGTGGGTGAGTGGATTTGATTTATTTTAACAGTTTACCTGTATGGTGCATCATGGTTTGTTTTATTGAATAAGGGAAGGCAAGCTCTAAATTCTCCCACTGGGAAGACGTCTGTGAATCCGAAACATTCTGAGACAAAGGCTGTTTCATGAAAAATCACAGCCTGCTGGGAACAGATTTAAAATTGAGAAATTAAAATTTAGGGTATTCGGGGATGAATAGATGGTACAGCACTATTGCCAGAACAAATGCAAGATTCGATGTAACTAAGCTGCGCAGTCGCGCAGCTGTCTGCTGGTCCCGTGCAGCCCGGCTTTTCCAATGTGAAATTTCGCACATGCATGAAACTATGAATGGGCCGTGCAGCCCGTTAAAGGGGCTGTGCACCCCAAAAAATTGCGGGGTTACATTACCTGTGTGTCCCCGGATTTGGTTTTGAAAGATTTGTGTCTGGAGTGATAGAGGCTTGCAGCAGTAGTAATGGCGATCGGTTCCAAGACCTTCTGGCTGCAGCAGCTTTAGAAGGCCTCACCAAAACAACTTGTATTTACATAGTGCCTTTAATGTAGTAAAACATTCCAAGAGCAGCACGGTGGCATAGTGGTTAGCACTGTTGCCTCACAGCGCCAGGGACCTGGGTTCGAATCCGGCCTCGGGTGACTGTCTGTGTGGAGTTTGCACATTCTCCCCGTGTTTGCGTGGGTTTTCTCCGGGTGCTCCGGTTTCCTCCCACAGTCCAAAGATGTGCGGGTTAGGTTGATTGGCTATGATAAATTGACCCTTAGTGTTAGGGGGATTAAATACGTGGGGTTACGGGGATAGGGTGGGATATGTGTTGGTGTAGGGGTTACAGGGGTCGGGTGGGATATGTGTCGGTGCAGGCTCGATGGGCCGAAATGGCCTCTATCTGCATTGTGGGGTTTCTGTGATCTGTGATTTCTGTGCTTCACAGGAGTATTTAAAGACAAAACATTTTGACACCAAGCCACATAAGGAGAAATTAGGGCAGGTGACCAAAAGCTTGGTCAAAGAGGTAGGTTTTAAGAAGCGTCTTAAAGGAGGAAAGAGAGGTCGAGAAGCAGAGAGGTTTAGGCAGCGAGTTCCAGAGCTTAGGGCCCAGGCAACAGAAGGCACGGCCACCGATGGTTGAACGGTTATAAGCAGGGATGCTCAAGAGGGCAGAATTAGAGGAGCGCAGATATCTCGGGAGGTTGTGGGGCTGGAGGAGATTACAGAGAAAGGGAGGGACGAGGCCATGGAGGAATTGAAAACAAGGATCAGAATTTTGAAATCGAGGCGTTGCTTAACTAGGAGCCAATATAGGTCAGCGAGCACAGAGGTGATGAGTGAACGGGACTTGGTGTGAGTTAGGACATGGGCAGCCGAGTTTTGGATGACCTCAAGTTTACGTAGGGTAGAACGTGGGAGGCCAGCCAGGAGTGCATTGGAATAGTCAAGTCTAGAGGTAACAAAGGCATGGGTGAGGGTTTCAGCAGCGAATGAGCTGAGGCAAAGGTGGAGACGCGCAATGTTACAGAGGTGGAAATAGGCAGTCTTAGTTATGCTGTGGATATGTGGTCAGAAGCTTATTTCAGGGTCAAATATGATACTGTGGCAGAGACCACATAAGGACAATAACACAATTCACAATGTATAGCCAATCTGGTTATATGTACCTAAACACAATTCACTATGTATAGCCAATGTTGTTTTCTGTACGTACTTGGTTGGGTTATCGGAGAGGCGTTAGAGGAGGATGGAGTGGTCAAACGTGTCAAAGGCTGCAGACAGGTCAAGAAGGACGAGGGGGGATAGTTTACCTTTGTCACAGTCACAAAGGATGTCATTTGTGACTTTGATGAGAGCCGTTTTGGTACTGTGGCAGGGGCGGAAACCTGACTGGAGAGATTCAAACATGGAGTTGCAGGAAAGGTGGGCACGGATTTGGGAGGCGACAACATGCTCAAGGACTTTGGAGAGGAAAGGGAGGTTGGAGAGGGGTGATGACGGCAGATTTGAAGGAAAGGGGACAATACCGGAGGAGAGAGAACAGTTAACAATGTCAGCTAACATGGGAGTCAGAAAAGGAAGTTGGGTGGTCAGCAGTTTGGTGGGAATAGGGTCGAGGAAGCAGGAAGTGGGTCTCATGGACAAGATGAGCACGGAGAGGTCATGAGGGGAGATCGGAGAGAAACTGGAGAAAGATGTGAGTTCAGGGCTAGGGCAGAGGGGAACCTTAGAGGAAGTTTGGCCCAGTGGGCTCAGGGAAGGAAGAGAAGTGGCAGAGGCAGCTGAATGGATGGTCTCAATCTTAGAGACAAAGAAGTCCATGAGCTCCTCACACTTGTTGTCGAAGACGAGGGTGGAGGAGACAGGGAAGAGGGGTTTAAGAAGAGGGTTAGCAGTAGAGAATAGAAGCTGGGGTTTATCTTCGCATTCCAGAGTGATTCTGGAATAGAGAGCAATTTTGGCAGATGAGCGCAGGACCCGATAATGCTTTATGTGGTCCAGCCAGATCTGGCAGTGAATGGCCAAACCAGTTGTCCGCCATATCCATTCAAGTCTGCGTCCCTTGGCCTTAAGGGAGCAAAGATGAGGGCCGTACCAGGCCTCCACCTCTTCGCTAGTCCTGTAGAAGGAGAAAACTTCTACTATCTTCTGACTGGCCACAGGTCTGTACTCAGGCTATGCTCTGATTAATGTATCTGGGCAGATTTAGTGCAAGGAGTAAGGACCACTGTGTGCTCCCACATTTGGGGCTCAGTCAAGTGGAGATCCAGGAAAATGAAACAGGAGGTGTTTTGATGTCAAACCCACCTTAGTTCTAAAGCAGTAGAAAATTGACCATCACATGTTCCTAGCAGTTGTTGATTGGAAGTTTATTTACACGCTTCCATTTTTAATATATTAATAGTAAATATATCTATTTATAATTTTAAAATCTTCATTGGGCATGCATCTCCTGTCCACAAACTTTACTTCCAGTTGGCATGATTTTTGATCACACTTTTGTGTTAAAATTTCCAATTGTAAATTACTATGTCAAAGTTTTGCATTCTGTATTTCTAAATCAACTGTCCTCATGTACTTTCAGGCTACGGCCACTGGGTGGTACGGTGCAATGCGTTTCAGAAGTCTCTCACCAAACTCTGTCAGCCATCTTGCTTTTTTACATTTTTACCTTTTCAAAAACTGGCTGCATGTTACTGTACTTTCAAGATTTTAACGTTTTATTTTTTATTTTTTTTAAATATAATTTAAAAAAAATATATAAATACTAGCTGGAGTACCCGGCGTGCCGAGGGAACTGAAGAATCCTCTGACATGTTTATAAAACTGTTTATAAAACTGTTGGGATTGAAGAACTCTTGCTAAGCACCCAGGAGGTGGTTGTTTAACTTCGTTTTTTGTTAATGGGGATCGCCAGTAGCCATATACTCCAGGTTTTACAGTTTTCCTTCTATGTGAATTTGGAGGTAGCAAGCAGAATTATAATTTTGCAATGTTATCATTGACATTAATGAGAGAGAGAGAGAGGGGAAAGGAGAGAGAGAGAGAGAGAGAGAGAGAGAGGGGGGGAAGGAGAGAGAGAGAGGGAAGGAGAGAGAGAGGGAAGGCGAGAGAGAGAGAGGGGGGAAGGAGAGAGAGAGAGAGAGGGGGAAGGAGAGAGAGAGAGGGAGGGGGAAGGAGAGAGAGAGGGGGGAAGGAGAGAGAGAGGGGGGAAGGAGAGAGAGAGAGGGGGAAGGAGAGAGAGAGGGAAGGAGAGAGAGAGAGAGGGAAGGAGAGGGAGAGGGAAGGAGAGAGAGAGGGGGAAGGAGAGAGAGAGAGGCGGAAGGAGAGAGAGAGCGAAAAATAAAAATGACAGCGGAGAAGGCAATAGAGCAAGGTAGCAGTGGGGGAATTAAAAACCAGAGCGTGTCAGGAAGGGACAGAATGTATAATGATAAAGGTAAAGTAGTAAAAGGGGTAAAAGCAGGAATAAATTGTCAGAAAACATATTTGAAAGTTCTTTATCTGAATGCACGCAGCATTCGTAACAAAATTGACGAGTTGACGGTACAAATAACTACACATGGGTATGATCTGGTTGCCATTATGGAATCATGGCTGCAAGATAATCATGACTGGGAACTAAACATACAAGGGTATTTGACAATTAGGAAGGACAGACAGGAAGGAAAGGGAGGTGGGGTTGCTATGTTAATCAAGGATGGAATCACTGCAATAGTCAGAAATGATATTGGGTCAAAGGATCAGGATAGTGAAACAGTTTGGGTGGAGATAAGGAATAATAAGGGGAAAAAGTCACTAGTGGGCGTACTCTATAGGCCTCCTAACAGTTGCAACTCTGTTGGTTGGAGTATAATTCAGGAAATAGTTGGGTCTTGTAATAAGGGAACAGCTATAATCATGGGGGATTTTAACTTTCATATTACTGGACTAATCAAATTGGGCATGGCAGCATTGAGGAAGAGTTCATAGAGTGTATTAGGGATGGGTTCCTTGAGCAGTATGTAACTGAACCAACCAGGGGGCAGGCAATCTTAGATCTGGTCCTGTGTAATGAGACAGGATTAATAAAAAAATGTCCTAGTAAAGGATCCCCTTGGAATGAGTGACCATAATATGGTTGAATTACAAATTCAGTTTGAGGGTGAGAGAGTTGGATCTCAAACCAGCGTACTAAGCTTAAATAAAGGAGACTATGAAGGTATGAGAGTAGAATTGACTAAAGTGGACTGGGAAAACAGATTAAAATGTAAGACGGTACAAGAGCAGTGGTCTACATTCAAGGAGATATTTCACATCTTTCAAGATAAATATATTCCACTGAGGAAAAAGGGGAGTAAAAGAAAAGACAGCCATCCGTGGCTTAGTAAAGTAATAAAGGATAGTATTCGACTGAAAACAAGGGCATATAAAGTAGCAAAATCTAGTGGGAGGATAGAAGATTGGGAAGCATTTAAAAGCCAGCAAACAATAACTAAAAGATTAATTAAGAAAGGGAAGATAGATTATGAAAGTAAACTAGCAAACAATATAAAAACAGATAGCAAGAGTTTCTACAGCTATATAAAAAGAAAAAGGGTGGCTAAAGTGAACGTTGGTCCCTTAGAGGATGGGACCGGGAAACTAGTGGTGGGGAACATGGAGATGGCAAAGACGCTGAACAAATATTTTGTATCAGTCTTTACAGTAGAGGACACTAAAAATATCCCAACACTGGACAAACAGGGGGCAATGGGGGGGGGGGGGGAGGAGCTAAACACGATTAAAATCACTAAGGAGATGGTACTCAGTAAAATAATGGGACTTAAGGCGGATAAATCCCCCGGACCTGATGGCCTACATCCTAGGGTCTTGAGAGAAGTGGCGGTAGGGATTGTGGATGCATTGGTGATCATTTTCCAGAACTCCCTGGACTCAGGAAAGGTCCTGGCAGATTGGAAAACTGCTAATGTAACACCCTTATTTAAGAAGGGGAGTAGACAAAAAGCTGGAAACTATAGACCAGTTAGCCTAACATCTGTGGTTGGCAAAATGTTGGAGTCCATTATTAAGGAAACAGTAACAGAGCATTTGGATAAACATAATTTAATAGGACAGAGTCAGCATGGTTTTACAAAGGGGAAGTCATGTTTGACAAATTTGCTCGAATTCTTTGAGGATGTAACATACAGGGTGGCTAAAGGGGAACCAGTGGATGTAGTGTATTTGGACTTCCAAAAGGCATTTGACAAGGTTCCACACAAAAGATTACTGATCAAGATAAAAAATCACGGGATTGGGGGTAATATACTGGCATGGGTGGAAGATTGGCTATCTAACAGAAAACAAACAGTTGGGATAAATGGTTCATTCTCGGGCTGGCAATCAGTAACTAGTGGTGTTCCGCAGGGGTCAGTGCTGGGACCCCAACTCTTTACAATCTATATTAACGATTTGGAGGAAGGGACCGAGTGCAACATATCCAAGTTTGCCGACGATACAAAGATGGGAGGGAAAGCAGTGAGTGAGGAGGACATAAAAAACCTGCAAAAGGACATAGACAGGCTAAGTGAGTGGGCAGAGATTTGGCAGATGCAATATAATGTTGGAAAGTGTGAGGTTATGCACTTTGGCAGAAAAAATCAAAGAGCAAGTTATTATCTAAATGGAGAGAAACTTTGTGCTACAGTACAAAGGGATCTGTGGGTCCTGGTGCATGAAACACAAAAAGTTAGTATGCAGGTGCAGCAGGTGATCAGGAAGGCCAATAGAATCTTGGCTTTTATTGCAAGGGGGATGGAGTATAAAAACAGGGAAGTCTTGCTGCAGTTATACAGGGTATTGGTGAGGCCACACCTGGAATACTGCGTGCAGTTTTGGTTTCCATATTTAAGAAAAGATATACTTGCTCTCGAGGCGGTTCAGAGAAGGTTCACTCGGTTGATTCCAGAGATGAGGGGGTTGACGTATGAGGAAAGGTTGAGTAGGTTGGGACTCTACTCATTGGAGTTCAGAAGAATGAGAGGCGATCTTATCGAAACGTATAAGATTGTGAGGATGCTTGATCGGGTGGATGCGGTAAGGATGTTTCCACTGATGGGTGAGACTAGAACTAGGGGGCATAGTCTTAGAATAAGGGGCTGCCCTTTCAAAACTGAGATGAGGAGAAACTTCTTCACTCAGAGGGTAGTAAATCTATGGAATTTGCTACCCCAGAGAGCTGTGGAAGCTGCAACATTAAATAAATTTAAAATGGAGATAGACAGTTTCCTAGCAGATAAGGGAATTAGGGGTTACGGGGAGACGGCAGGGAAGTGGACGTGAGTCTAGATTCAGATCAGCCATGATCCTATTGAATGGCGGAGCAGGCCCGAGGGGCCGTATGGCCTACTCCTGCTCCTATTTCTTATGTTCTTATGTTCTTAGGAGAGAGAGGGGGAAGGAGAGAGAGGGGGAAGGAGAGAGAGAGGGGGGGAAGGATAGAGAGAGAGAGGGGAAGGAGAGAGAGAGAGAGGGAAGGAGAGAGAGAGAGGGAGGGGAAAGGAGAGAGAGAGAGGGGGAAGGAGAGAGAGGGGGAAGGAGAGAGAGAGAGAGAGAGAGAGAGGGGGAAGGAGAGAGTGAGGGAAGGAGATAGAGAAGAGAGGAAGACACCCCGGGGAAGGGGTTGGACTCAGAGCCCGGCCGCGGTGACCCGGAGCCCCCGTGCGTGGCCTAGCGCCTCAGGCCCGGCCCGACTCACCTCAGCTCAGCTCCCAAGAGACAGCGAGCGGGGGAGCGGCGGCGACGGGCCGGAGCGGTAGTTGAGCTGAGGTGAGTCAGGCCTGAGGCGCTAGGCCGCGCACGGGGGCTCCGGGTCACCGCGGCCGGGCTCTGAGTACAACCACTTCCCCGGGGTGTCTTCCTCTCTTCTCTATCTCCTTCCCTCACTCTCTCCTTCCCTCTCTCCCTCTCTCTCTCTCCTTCCCTCGCTCTCTCTCTCTCTCTCCTTCCCTCTCTCTCTCTCTCCTTCCCCCTCTCTCTCTCTCTCCCTCTCCTTCCCCCTCTCTCTCTCCTTCCCCCTCTCTCTCTCTCCCTCTTTTTCTCTCTCTCTCTCCTTCCCGCCCACACACGCCATGAAACGCCCCCGTAACGCATCATACCGCGGTTCCCCCGTAGGATTGGTCAACCATCACGTCACTCAACGCTAATGCGGCCCGTCGATTGGTCCATCCACTCGTCAAGTGAATGTAGGGGTTCAGGTGGAGCTGGTAGTGGTGGAAGTTTCACCTTTCCTCCATTGCAGCATATCCCATCAATTTCCCTTTCCCACTTCAGAGCGCCACAGTGAGGGCAAATGATGGTCATCCTGCCAATGATGACTGTGGGGTCTGCTTCATAATTGATGGTGGGTTCATAGGAGAAGGCTGCTCTGTGCCAATGATTCCAAATGTCAACTCTGGCAATGGCCATGCGTATAGTGTCGGCCTGACGACGTGCCTGAGTCTGGTCAGGAGTCTCTGAGGCTCTGGCTTGGGTATGTCTCGCCTGGTCAACAGCTTGCCGTGCCTGAGTCTGGTCAGGAGTCTCTGAGGCTCTGGCAGTTGCCATTCTGGCTGTGTTGGCAGCTTTACGTCCCTCAGATTGTTGAGTCTCAGCTGATCTAGCAGCAGCATTTCTGTCCTGATTAGCCTGAAGGCGAGCCTGTCTCTGCTCATCAGTTTCAGCAGCTCTCCGAGCCTTATCTCGGCGTGCATCAGAAATGCTGTATCCAAGTCTGCAACGTTTCTTTGAGCCCATGTTGTTAAGAAAAAAGTACAAATCTATATACAGGAAACTTTGTGCTATCCGGCACCCACGGGACCGAGCTGCTGCCGTACCCTCAAAACTGCCATACACTCTAGAGTTATCTGACAACAATCACTGTTGCTTAGCAACAGCTTCTAAACAATCGGGTGTGGCTGCAAACCTCTGTAGCTAAAGCTGTTGCTCGGTGAAATGAGCGGATTTTGTTCGTTTTTTGTACACTGTCCGAACAATTTTAGTCTGACCAAAACATAAACATGCCTATGACACTCCCCTAATCATAAGCTTTCTTTTGATATAACATATGTGTAGGTACGCTCTATAACGTTTGAGTTTACCGCACACATACACACAGACAGACAAACTCATTTATTATATACTAGCTGGAGTGCCCGGCGTTACCGAGGGTTTTTTGAGGGCATGTTGTTATGAAAAAAGTAGAAATAATTTTTATATATATAAATGAGTTTGTCTGTCTGTGTGGGAAGGAGAGAGAGAGAGAGGGAAAGAGAGAGAGAGAGACTGGGGGGGGGAGAGAGGCCCGGGGATCGAGAGAGAGACTGGGGGGAGAAGAGAGAGACGGGGGGGGAGAGAGAGACTGGGGGGAGAGAGCGATTGGGGGGGAGAGAGAGAGAGACTGGGGGGGGGGAGAGAGAGTGGGGGGAAGAAGGGCGGCTGCCATTTTGTGAGGTCAGCGGGAAGTTCCCTCACCCTCTCCCTCCCCCTCTCTCTCCCGCCCCTTCTCTCTCCCTGCACCTGTCTCTCCCCTCTCTCTCTCCCCGCCCCTCTCTCTCCTTGCCCCCTCTCTCCCTGCACCTCTCTCTCTTCCCCTCCCTCCCCGCTCTCTCCCCCTCCCTCTCTCTCCCTCCCTCCCCTCTCCCTCTCTCTCCCTCTCCTCTCCCTCCGACTCACCACCGTACCAGAACGGAGCATATCCGACACCAGGAGTCCGGGTGCCCATCGCTCCGAAGCGAGCCCGGGGTTCCTAATGGTTAACGCGGTGGGCCTTTGGACCCGGTTGGCCGGGCGGCAGTGGAACGCCTTTCGCTCTGGACTCCCGTGTCCGATATCGGTCGGGGACGGCTCGTGTGAAAGCCCCGGTTTTCCCGGTCCCGCACTCACGGCAAGAGAGAGAGGGGGAAGGAGAGAGAGAGAGAGAGAGGGAAGGAGAGAGAGAGGGAAGAAGAGAGGGAAGAGGAGAGAGAGAGAGGGGGGGGTGGAAGGAGAGAGAGAGAGAGAGAAATTTTTTAAGCTTCAGGCCCGGCCGGTCTGTAATGGCCGCCATTCACCTCAGTAACGGCAGTTTGAAGGATTAGGCCCCGTCCACAAACGCCATGAAACGCCCCCCATGATGCACCGATTGGTCAACCATCAGGTCACTAAACTGTAGGATTGGTCAACCATCACGTCGCTGAATGCTAATGAGCGGTAGGATTGGTCAACCGCTAATGAGCGGATTTCTTTGTTTTTTTCTGTTTTTTGTCTACTGTCCGAACAATTTTTGTCTGACCAAAAAGTAAAGATGCCTAGTAGACTCCCCTAATCATAAGCTTTCTTTTGATATAACATATGTGTAGGTACGCTCTATAACCTTTGAGTGATGCCTGGACAGACAGACAGACTGACTATCCTTTTATATATATAGATACTAGCTGGAGTGCCCGGCGGTGCCGAGGGTCTTTTGAGGGCATGTTGTTGTTGGAAGAGAGAGTGAGAGCGACTGGGGGGAAGAGAGAGAGCGACTGGGGGGAAGGGAGAAAGCGACTGGGGGGAAGGGAGAAAGTGACTGGGGGGAAGAGAGGGAGCGACTGCGGGGAAGAGAGAGAGCAACTGCGGGGAAGAGAGAGAGCGACTGGGGGGGAAGAGAGAGAGCGATTGGGGGGGAAGAGAGAGAGCGACTGGGGGGGAAGAGAGAGAGCGACTGGGGGGAAGAGAGAGAGCGACTGCGGGGAAGAGAGAGAGCGACTGCGGGGAAGAGAGAGAGCGACTGGGGGGAAGAGAGAGACCGACTGGGGGGGGGAAGAGAGAGAGCGACTGGGGGGGGGAGAGAGAGAGCGACTGGGGGGGAAGAGAGAGAGCGACTGGGGGGGAAGAGAGAGAGCGACTGGGGGGGAAGAGAGAGAGCGACTGGGGGGGAAGAGAGAGAGCGACGGGTAAGAGAGCGACGGGGAAGAGAGAGCGCGACTGGGGATGGGGGGGGAAAGGGGAGGGGGGAAGGGAGGGGAGGAGGGGGGAAAAGAGGGGGGGGAGGGGGAATGGGGAAGGGAGGGAAGGGGGAGGGGGGGAAGAAGGGGGGAAGGGGGGGAGAAGGGAGGGGGAGTCCCCGAGCCCCGCCCCCGATCTCCCGATGTCCCACCCCCCGATCTTCCGCCCCCCGATCTCCCGATGTCCCGCCCCCAATGTCCCGCCCCCCGATGTCCCACCCCCGATGTCCCACCCCCCGATCTCCCGATGTCCCACACCCCCGATCTCCCGCCCCCCGATCTCCCGCCCCCTGATCTCCCGATCTCCCGCCCCCCGATCTCCTGATGTCCCGTCCCCGATCTCCCGCCCCCCGATCTCCCAATGTCCCGCCGCCCGATCTCCCGATGTCCCGCCCCCCGATCTCCCGATCTCCTGTCCCCCGATCTCCCGATGTCCCGCCCCCCGATCTCCCGCCCCCCGATGTCCCGCCCCCCGATCTCCCAATGTCCCGCCCCCCGATCTCCCGCCCCCCGATCTCCCGATGTCCCACCCCCCGATGTCGCGAGCCCCGCCCCCCGATCTCCCGAGCCCCGCCCCCCGCCCTCCGGAGCACCGGCCTCCCGCTCTCCGGAGCCCCGCCCTCCCGAGCTGGCTTCAAGACCGCCGATTGCAGCTGTGAGAGACGGCCGGCGGGCCCGGTTGCCGGGGTAACCCTTCCCGCTCTCCAAGCCCTGCCCGAGATCCGCACTCCCGAGAGCCCCGCCCCCCGCCTGAGCCTAGCGGGGAACAGAGAGAGACGCCGCGTCTCAGCTGCTCCTGCTGCGCGCGCACCCTGTGTATGTCCCGTGACCCTCGTGGCTGACGCCGTTGCCCCGGGTAACGTGACACTGGGGGGGTGGGGGGGGAGCTTAGCAGAAGCCGTGGGACAATTACCTAGCTCAGGCATGGCTGGGCAGGAGAGGCCCAGGCTTTGAGGCCTAGGTTCTGAGGCCTTACAAAAACGGTGAAAGGTAGGAAAAAGAATCTTCAGGTTAGAGAAAATATTTACAAATGAATGAAGTTTTTTTTTAAACAATTTAATAAAAGCAATTTTTTTTTGCTGGAAATGTATATTTGAAAAGAAAGACGCAGAAAGCGGGAAAAAGAATGGAAGCAGGATGGCGGCTACTCACCTCGGTTCCGAACGATAAGGCCTGCCCACACACGCCGCCAGGTCGACCGTCAGGTCACCAAAGCGTAGGATTGGTCAATCGTCCCGTCACTCGACTGTAGGAGGGCCCGCCCGCACGCACCAGGAACCCGGCGTACGATTGGTCGGCCTCGAGGACACTCTATCGCTAATGAGCAGATAATGGGATGCTAATGAGTGGAATTTTGAACGTTTTTTGGATACCGCGGGCGCAATTTTTGTCCAGCCGAAACGTAAATATGCTTACGACCGTTTTGGAACGGTAAGCTTTCTTTTGACGTAACGTACGCATAGGTACGCTCTATAACTTTCGAGTGCATAGCCGGACAGACGCACACCGGAGGACAGACAGACAGACAAATCGATCCGTTTATATATATACTAGCTGGAGAGCCCGGCGTTGCCAGGGCTGTTTTGGGGCAGGCGGTTTAAATCGAGTGCCAGGCTTTGGGGCCCTGTCTGTGTCCCTTTGTGAATCTGGTGCTGGGCAACATTTTAAATCGAGTGGCAGGCTTTAGGGCCCTGTCTGTGTCCCTGTCTGTCTACCTTTTAAAAGCTTGAAAAATGAAAGTGAAAGTACTTATAAAACGTTTTTGGTAAATCTTATGTTATTTTTAAAAGAGATACTAACTTTCAAAGTAGTTTTAGCTGGAAGCTGAAGTCATTTGAGCTGGAAGCTGAAGTCAGAGCTGGTAGTGAAACAATGGCTGGCACATCCCCGAGATGAAAACAAATAGTCCTGCCCACACACACACCGATTGGCCAACCATCAGGGGACCGTACTGTAGGATTGGTCAATCGTGACGGAACAGGATTGGTGGAACCTTGATGTCAGTCAATCAATGCTAGCAGATAATGAGTTTAATTTTGAAGGTTTTTTGCACAAGGCGCGAACAATTTGCGTCCGACCGAAAAGTAAATACGCTTAAAACCGTACTGGAAGCGTAAGCTTTCTTTGGAGTTAACGCGCGCGTAGGTACGCCCTGTAACTTTCGAGCGCATAGCCCGACAGACGCACAGGTGATGACAGACAGAATGACAGACAGAATGACAGACAGAATGACAGACAGAATGACAGAAGTACCGCTTTATATATATAGATATATATGAGCTGGGGGAGCCCGGCTTTGCCAGGGCTGTTTTGGGCCGGGTGGTTTAAATCGAGTGCGAGGCTTCGGGGCCTCTCTGTGTCCCTCTGTGAATCTGGTGCCGGGCAACATTTTTAATCGAGTCCCAGGCTTTTGGGCCCTGTCTCTGTGTCCCTGTCTCAATCTGCTGCCGGGCAACATTTTAAATTGAGTGCCAGGCTTTGGGGCCTCTCTGTGTCCCTCTGTGAATCTGGTGCCGGGCAACATTTTAAATCGAGTCCCAGGCTTTTGGGCCCTGTCTGTGTCCCTTTGTGAATCTGCTGCCGGGCAACATTTCTACCTTTTAATACCTTGAAAGATGAAAGTGAAAGTACTTATAAAACGTTTTTGGTAAATCTTATGTTATTTTTAAAAGAGATACTAACTTTTTCAAAGCTGGATGATCAAAGTAGTTTGAGCTGGAAGCTGAAGTAATGGCAGTGAAACAATGGCTGCCAGATCCCTGAGATGAAAACGATTAGTCCCCGCCCACACACACACACACCGATTGGCCAACCATCAGGGGACTGTACTGTAGGATTGGTCAATGGTGACGGCACAGGATTGGTCGAACCTTGACGTCAGTCAATCAATGCTAAGTAGCAGATAATGAGTTTAATTTTGAAGGTTTTTTGCATAAGGCGCGAACAATTTTGGTCCGACCGAAAAGTAAATATGCTTACGACTGTCCTGGAAGCGTAAGCTTTCTTCGGAGGTAACGCGCGCGTAGGTATGCTCTATAACTTTCGAGCGCATAGCCGGACAGACGCACACCCGAGGACAGAAGGACAGACAGACAGACAGATCGACTCGTTTATATATATATAGATAGATAGTAGATAGATAGATATAGATATAAGATATAAGATATAGATAGATGAATAGCCCATTGCCTCCCTCACTCACAATTCAACTGACTGCCTTTGTTTGTTCCCCACTGTCTTTTTTTTTATTCCAAACCCCTTTCCTGTGGCTGGACTCCTGGCAATATTAAAATAAAAGTGCCACCTGCTGTTCCCTTCTCTTCAGCCTCAGAGTACAGTCCTGCTCCTGGCTATTAAAAGGCATCCTGCTATTCCCTGTTCTTAGGCCTGAGACTGTGACCCCCATTCTCAGCTGTGAATAAAGGAATTGCACCCCAGACTCTGACCATGGCCCTGCTCCGGGCTATAGAATTGTTTTTAATGCTCTTCAGCCTCAGGGCTTCCAGCTGGATAAAAAATAAATATAAATGCAGCTTTGCATGTTGCTCTACCAGGCTGTGCTCCAATTCTGTTTTTAAAAAAAATAGAAAATGAGGCCCTGTTCCCTGTTCCTGGAGGGGAGAGTAAGATTGGGGGTCAAAGACAGGAGATGGGGTCAGAATGAGTGATTGGGGACAAAGAAATTGGGAACAGTGAGAGAGACTGGGGGACAGAGAGAGCGATTGTAGGACAGGGAAAGAGAGATTGGGGGACAGAGAGAGAGATTGCAGGACAGGGAAAGAGAGATTGCAGGACAGGGAAAGAGAGATTGGGGGACAGAGAGAGAGACTGGGTGACAGAGAGAGAGATTGTAGGACAGGGAAAGAGAGATTGGGGGACAGAGGGAGAGACTGGGTGACAGAGAGAGAGATTGTAGGACAGGGAAAGAGAGATTGCAGGACAGGGAAAGAGAGATTGGGGGACAGAGAGAGAGACTGGGTGACAGAGAGAGAGATTGCAGGACAGGGAAAGAGAGATTGGGGGACAGAGAGAGAGATTGCAGGACAGGGAAAGAGAGATTGGGGGACAGAGAGAGAGACTGGGTGACAGAGAGAGAGATTGCAGGACAGGGAAAGAGAGATTGCAGGACAGGGAAAGAGAGATTGGGGGACAGAGAGAGAGACTGGGTGACAGAGAGAGAGATTGCAGGACAGGGAAAGAGAGATTGCAGGACAGGGAAAGAGAGATTGCAGGACAGGGAAAGAGAGATTGGGGGACACAGAGAGAGATTGGGGGCAAACAATGAGATTAGGAGGAGAGAGAGACTGGGGGACAGAGAGAGCGATTGTAGGACAGGGAAAGAGAGATTGGGGGACACAGAGAGAGATTGCAGGACAGGGGAAGAGAGATTGGGGGACACAGAGAGAGATTGGGGGCAAACAATTAGATTAGGAGAGACTGGGGACAGAGATAGCAATTGGGAGGACAGAGAAATGGGGAACAGAGAGTGAGCTCCTCATCCAGACTGCTATTGAATTCTTCCTGATGCTGGTTAAAGAATATCTTCAGCATTGGCTACCTACAGGCTATCTTTGTAGTCATGGTGGAATATAATTTGTACCCTGAGGGTACCTGCTTTAATTGAAAAACATCCTTTATCGTCTTTTTAAATGGGGGTTGAACACATTTTCATAACACACGGCACAAAGCACAGAACACCTCCTTGTTTCTAAGCTTGGCTCGGTGGTAGCACTCTCACCTCTGAGTCAGAGGCTCCTGGGTTCAGGCCCCACTCCAGAACTTGAGTACACAACACTTTGCTGCTGTCCTGACAGAGTGCTGTATTGTTGGAGGTACTTTTCTTTAGATAAACTGTTAAACCGAGGTCCTGTCTGTTTGTTCAGGTGGACGTAAGGGATCCCTTGGCACTTTCTGATGAGGGGAGTTCTCCTGGCCAATATTCATCCCTCAACCAATGCCACCAAAAACAGGTTATCTGATCATTTCTGTCATTGCTATTAGTGGGATCTTGCTGTGTGCAAGTTGGCAGCTGGATTTAACTACATAACAACAGTGACTACATTTCAAAAGTAATTCATTGTCTGTGAAGAGCTTTGGGATGTGTTGAGGATGTGAACGGCACCATTTAAATGTACATTCTTTTTTCTTTCTTTGATCTCCAGTCATTGTGATACAATTAATAATTAATTGGACATTATAAAAACAATTTAAATAAATAAATTAAACAATGTGAAATTTCAATCTTTTTAGTGTAAAAGCACCACCTAGTCTCTGAAGTTTTAGTTTGTATATTTATGTGTATGAGTAAGGGGGTGCTGCTGCAGGTCTTCATGCGTGTGTGTGTGTGTGTGTGTATAGTGTGTGTGTATGTACTGTGTGTGTGTGTAGTGTGCGTGTGTGTGTGTGATGTGTGTGTGTGTAGTTTGTGTGTGATGTGTGTGTGTGTGTGTGTAGTTTGTGTGTGTGTGTGATGTGTGTGTGTGTGTGTGTAGTGTGTGTGTGTGATGTGTGTGTGTGTGTGTGAGTGGGGATGTGTGGGGATGTGTGTGTGTGTGGGATGTGTGTGTGTAGTGTGTGTGTGTGTGTGTAGTGTGTGTAGTGTGTGTGTGTAGGTGTGTGTGTAGTGTGTGTGTGTAGTGTGTGTGTGTGTGTATAGTGTGTGTGTGTGTGGGATGTGTGTGCGTGTGTGTGTGCATGTGTAGTATGTGTGTGTGGGAATGTGTGTGTGTAGTGTGGGGATGAAGTGATTTAAATTAGGCCCCTGCCTACTTGCAGCGGGAGCCTTGCCCAACTTCAAAGTTGGTGAAGATAAAATTCCGCCGGATGAGAATGGTGCGGCCTCAGGAATGGTGAGTGGACTCGATTGATTTTAATCTCGTCCACGCACCATTTCTGTCAGGTTTGGAGGGGGGGGGGGGAGGTGGGGAGAGGAGGGTTAAAATTAACTCCATACATTTTCACGTTATTTTTATATTTCTTACACCCACATTTATAATGGAAAGTACCTATGTAAACTTGTTACACTCTAATTGCACCCTCCTCCCAGTGATGGCCATGCAGCAGCTCCACTGGTGGGATCATGTCATTACAGCATGCTCGGTTTTCACAGGCAGCTTCTATTATAAATATGGAAGTAGGAATTTGGAATGGAAAAATTTGACAGGAATTTAATGCAGATATTTATACAGTATATATGTGTGTATGTGTGCGTGCGTGTGCATGTATAAATAAATGAAGGTTCATGCTAAAAAGATGGTTTACTTGCACGGGTAAATCGTTTAATATCCAAGTACTGCAACTTGTTTTATTGTGTGGATGCGTTCCTGAGTCCCATTGTAATGGTTCTACGTTTGGATAGTACTCATGCTATTTACTACACAGCTGTACGTGCATCCTACCAACCGTACAAGTCTTGATAAGCAGTGTTACTTGTCAACTTGTTCCACATTTACTGTTAGCCCATAACTAGTCCTCACACCACCTTATAACTCTTCCACTGCTTATCATGCATGGCCATACTTCAGCAGGGCAAACTTCAAATTGCAACTTACAGCTTCAAAGATCCTCACACGCAAAGCATTGGAACACATCCTCCATACAAGGTCACTTACTGACACGTAGGGCTGGATTTTACCAACTTCGGTGGGTGACGTCAGTGGCGGGTCCCGGCCTCGCTGCCGGCTCCAGCCCACTATCCAAAATGATTTTCCCCTGATTGGGCTTGTTAAGCTTGTCCAGCGCATTTGCCAGCCAATTGAAGGAAGCAGGTCTGATGATGTCATTTGATGACGCGTCATCAGCTGGTTTCCTTAAAGGGACTATGCGCAAATTTATTTTGACATTTGTGCGTCAGTGTTCTACAACACTGAGGTGCTGCAAACACTGACAATCACTGCACAGAGGTGCAGGGCTGCACCCAGGCTGCCCCATGATTTCCTCCATATGCTTATGGATGGAGTCAAAGCATGCAGGGAGGTTCTCTTTCCTTCCAATGGGTGGAAGAGACCTCCCCACGAGACCAACGCAGCCTGGTTGCACATTGCACAGGAGGGCACAAGCAGAGATGTCTTCAGGAGGACCAGGCTGCAGTAGCACAAACCTTTCAATGATCTCAGTAGATCACAAAATGTTAGTACAAAGTCACACTCAACCTCATCCTGCTGTGCCACTCATCACATCCCCATCACTCTGCCTTCCCCACCCTACTCCTGCACATCCTTACTCATACCAACTTACCTTGCACCTTCACCCATCCCTCTCTATCTACATTATCACTTCCCCATCTCACTAGCCACCCCTCACACTCACCCTCATCCTAGTGCAATCATACCAACTAATAACACACAAGGGTAGGCACTTGGGTGTTTTATGCAATGTTCATGTAAAGTTTCTGTTAATTGGTCAAGCATGAAACCTTTATTTTGAACACTTTGCATTCTTGGACAGATGTGTGTGCACCTTTGGAAGTGGCTTAGTGAGTTGCAGTGAATGGAAAGACATAACGGTACCCCCCGCAATGGTGATGAGTGTGAAAGGAATGGCCTGGCCATTGTAGGGATGCTTTATGGTGTTGCTGTGGGGTGGTACCAACCTGGTGCATCATGTGGCAGTGTCAAGTGAAGTAAATCTGGCCATGGTGAGGCCATTCCTGGCCTCCCGGGCAGCAATGTGGTCGGGTGCTGATGCCCTGTGTCCTGTGCAGCATCAGTTGATTACGGAGAAGGTTGGTGCTGTTGTTGGTGCTGCTGGTGTGCCTGGTGCTGCTGGTGTTGGGGCTGATCGTGGTGGTATTCTGAGGACAAAGGTGAGACAGTATAAAGTGCACCCATGCTGATGGAATAGATGGCAGGTGAACTTGAGATGACAGAAGCAATCTGTCAATGGTGAGAGAGGTTGTTCCAATGAGGTGACACTGGATAGAGAGTTTGCTCCAAACACTTGCAACCTGCATAAAGCTCAATCTGTCTTCCAAATGCAGTAAGCAACAGCTTCTGAGCTTGGAAAGTGAACAGCTGTGAGATGGGAGCTTTTATAGCACATTTGCAGCTGTCAAGTAGTGAGATGATTCCATGGCCATTCAACTCCCACCCTGCTTACCTGATGTGATCCCCGAGCAGCGCGGACCCCGTGTGCGACCTGGTAAACTCTGAAGGTGAGCTGAAAATAGTTCTTAATGCTCTGTTAACAAGGCCATAATTAACTTAATTGCCTCCCCCGCCGCTGCGTGTCGGGTCTGCTCAGCGCTGGCAGACCCAACATTTGGTAAAGGCGCGTGGTGGTAGGTTGACAGCAGGGTCCCAACCCGGTCAAAAAAAAAACATTTTCCCACCCGACCCGCCACCGATCGCGCGCGCCAACCCCCCGATAAACTCCCCCCATACAATGGAGTGCAGGATGTCTATATGGTTGTTATCAATGAACTGCCATTTTGGGAAATGCAACAGTACAGTGACATGAGCAGCTGTGTCATACTGTTATTACTATTCAGTGGGAAAAGAGATGGAAGTGCTGGGCATGCTGGACTATACAACAGTCAGTTCTGTTTGATGCATGTGTGCACATTGGCTGTCACTAGATGGAAAGAGGCAGAAGCAGAAAAATTGAGGGAGGAGGTGACCTTGATTGCAACTGGCAGTACCGTGCTATGATGTCCTTGCAGCTGATGGCAGCGATCTTCATCTGAATTCGGGCTGACCTAGAGGCAGCACAACCAATTCCTCATGGTCACTATCAGGTAGGTGTGCCAGAGGCTGCAGATGCAGTTGGTGACATAATGGCAAGTGTGAGCAGGCTGGCTATGGTGCCTCCTGATGTCTCCTGCATTGCATTCTATCACCTTATACCACTGTAACCATAACATACTGAAGGTACGGTGCTTCAAAACCAACCCCCTCTTTAATTTTAACTTGACACGTTAACTAATCCTGCACTTCAGCTGGTTTGTTCCTCTTTGAGCTCCTCTGATAGTTTGATAGCGCGGCAGAGCGACTACAAGAGGCCCCAGAGGCTCAGGTAGGCCTCAGTGCGGCATCGGCAGCGGGTGGAGGCGGAGCAGCGCGGCAGAGCGACTACAAGAGGCCCCAGAGGCTCAGGTAGGCCTCAGTGCAGCATCGGCAGCGGGTGGAGGCGGAGCAGCACGGCAGAGCGACGACAAGAGGCCCCAGAGGCTCAGGTAGGCCTCAGTGCGGCATCGGCAGCGGGTGGAGGCGGAGCAGCACGGCAGAGCGACGACAAGAGGCCCCAGAGGCTCAGGTAGGCCTAAGTGCGGCATCGGCAGCGGGTGGAGGCGGAGCAGCGCGGCAGAGCGACAACAAGAGGCCCCAGAGGCTCAGGTAGGCATACCAATCTCCAATCTCAGGCAAGGAGAGAGGTAAAAAGTATTCAAGGTGTGACATCACCACAAAACAGGTAGGTGATTGGTTGGGAGTATTTCTCTCGTTTTAAAACTTTAAGTCTGTGGGTTATAGTTTTTAAGGTTGCTGTGGTGTACCAAGGCCTTTCTGGTGCAAAGTCACTGTTGGCAAACCATTTAACTGGTGTAACTAGAGGGATTGATTTAATTTAAATCCAATTAATTAAAGGGGATACTAGCATCTAAAATCGGGCAGAGGGTGTCCATAAATAACAATAAAAAATTTAATTAATTACATAGAATGAAACAGGTGATGTGTTACTGTTGCGAGATGTGGGAGCCGGTGAACCCCATTGAGGCTCACGGTGATTAAGTCTGTGACAAGTGTCTGCTGCTACAGGAACTCCAGCTCCGTGTTGATGAGCTGGAGTCTGAGCTTCAGACACTGCGACACATCAGGGAGGGGGAGAAGTACCTGGACTCTGTGTATCAGGAGGTGGTCACACCTATGAAGTTAATTAATTCAGATGTAGCCCATGGTCAGGGACAGGACGGTGTGACTACGAGTGAGGCAGGTACGGGGATCCAGGAGGTAGAGCTGGAGGAGCCGCAGCCCTTGCTCTTGTCCAACAGGTTCGAGGTTCCTACTCCCTGTGGGGACAGGAGCAGGGACTGCAGGGAGGATGAGCAACCTGGCCACAGCACCGTGGAACGGGGGGCCATTCAAGAGGGGGGAGTAAATAGAAATGTTGTAGTGGTAGGGGATAGTATTATTAGGGGGATACATAGAGTTCTCTGCAGCCAAGAGCGAGAGTCCCGAAGGCTGTGTTGCCTACCCGGTGCCAGGGTTAAGGACATCTCCTCTGGGCTGGAAAGAAACTTCAGTGGGAGGGGGTGGATCCAGTTGTCGTGGTCCATGTTGGTACAAACGGCGTAGATAGGACTAGGAAGCCGGTTCTGTTAAAGGAGTATGAGCAGCTAGGGATCAAATTAAAAAACAGAACCTCAAGGGTAATAATCTCTGGATTATTACCTGAGCCACGAGCGAATTTGGCTAGGACAAATAAAATTAGAGAGTTAAATGCGTGGCTCAAAGACTGGTGTGGGATAAATGGGTTTTGCTTCCTGGGACACTGGCACCAGTACTGGGGCAGGAGGGAGCTGTTCCGTTGGGATGGGCTTCACTTGGCCAGTGCTGGGACTAGAGTCCTGGTGGATCATATAACTAGGGCTGTAGAGAGGGCTTTAAACTAACTAGTGGGGGGGAGGTTCCTAGAGAGCAAATAATAAAAATGACAACAGAGAAGGTCATAGGCTTAGGTAGCAGTGGGGAAATTAAAAACCAGAGCATGTCAGGAAGGGGCAGAAGGTATGGGGTAAAAGGTAAAGTAATAAAAAGGGCAAAAGCAGGAACTAAGTGTCACAAAACATATTTGAAAGTTCTCTATCTGAATGCACGTAGCATTCGTAACAAAATAGACGAGTTAATGGCACAAATAACTACATATGGGTATGATCTTGTGGCCATTACAGAAACATGGCTGCAGGGTGACAATGCCTGGGAATTAAACATACCAGGTTATTTAACGATCAGGAAGGACAGGCAGGAAGGAAGGGGAGGTGGGGTGGCTGTGTTAATAAAGGAAGGAATCACTGTAATACAGAGAAATGATATTGGGTCAAAAGATCAGGATAATGAAACAGTTTGGGTGGAGGTAAGGAATAATAAGGGGAAAAAAACACTAGTGGGCGTAGTCTATAGGCCTCCGAACAGTTGCAACTCTGTTGGACAGAGTATCAATCAGGAAATAGTTGAGGCTTGTAATAAGGGAGCATCTATAATTATGGGGGATTTTAACTATCATATTAATTGGACAAATCAAATTGGGCAGGGCTGCCTTGAGGATGAGTTCATTGAGTGCATTAGGGATGGGTTTCTTGAGCAGTATGTAACTGAACCGACCAGGGGGCAAGCAACCTTAGATCTGGTCCTGTGTAATGAGACAGGATTAATTAAAAATGTCCTAGTAAAGGATCCCCTTAGAATGAGTGACCATAACATGGTTGAATTCCATATTCAATTAGAGGGTGAGAAGGTTGGATCTCAAACAAGCGTGCTAAGCTTGAATAAAGGAGACTATGAAGGTATGAGAGCGGAATTGAGTAGAGTGGATTGGGAAAATAGATTAAAGGGTAAGACGATACATGATCAGTGGTGTACATTTAAGGAGTTATTTTACAACTTCCAAAAATATATATTCCACTGAGAAGAAAAGGGTGTAAAAGAAAAGACAGCCATCCATGGCTAAGTAAAGAAATTAAAGATAGTATTCGACTAAAAACAAGGGCATATAAGGTAGCCAAATCTAGTGGGAGGATAGAGGATTGGGAAAACTTTAAAAGACAGCAAAAAATAACAAAAAGATTGATTAAGAAAGGGAAGAGAGATTATGAAAGTAAATTAGCAAAAAATATAAAAACAGATAGTAAGAGTTTTTATAGTTATATAAAAAGAAAAAGGGTGGCTAAAGTAAATGTTGGTCCCTTAGAGGATGAGACCGGGAAATTAATGGTGGGAAATATGGAGATGGCAAGAACACTGAATGAATATTTTGTATCAGTCTTTACAGTAGAAGACACTAAGATTATCCCAACACTGGACAAACAGGGGGCTATAGCGGGGGAGGAGCTAAACACGATCAAAATCACTAAGGAAGTGGTACTCGGTAAAATAATGGGACTCAAGGCGGATAAATCACCTGGACCTGATGGCTTACATCCTAGGGTCTTGAGGGAAGTGGCGGTAGGGATTGTGGATGCATTGGTAATAATTTTCCAGAACTCCCTGGACTCAGCAATGGTCCCGGCAGACTGGAAAACTGCTAATGTAACGCCCTTATTTAAAAAGGGCAGTAGACAGAAGGCTGGAAACTATAGACCGGTTAGCCTAACATCTGTGGTAGGTTATATATTGGAGTCCATTATTAAGGAGACAGTAACAGGACATTTGGATAATCATAATTTAATAGAACAAAGTCAGCATGGTTTTATGAAGGGGAAGTCATGTTTGACAAATTTGCTGGAGTTCTTTGAGGAAGTAACATATAGGGTGGATAAAGGGGAACCAGTGGACGTAGTGTATTTAGACTTCCAAAAGGCATTTGACAAGGTGCCACACAAAAGATTATTGCTTAAGATAAAAAATCACGGGATTGGGGATAATATTCTGGCATGGATAGAGGATTGGCTATCTAACAGAAGGCAGAGAGTTGGGATAAATGGTTCATTCTCGGACTGGCAATCAGTAACTAGTGGTGTTCCACAGGGGTCAGTGCTGGGTCCCCAACTCTTTACAATCTACATTAACGATTTGGAGGAGGGGACCGAGTGTAACATATCAAAGTTTGCAGATGATACTAAGATGGGAGGGAAAGTAGTGAGTGAGGAAGTGGGCAGAGATTTGGCAGATGGAATACAATACTGGAAAGTGTGAGGTTATGCACTTTGGCAGGAAAAATCGTATAGCAAGTTATTATCTTAATGGCAAGAAACTGGAAAGTACTGAAGTACAAAGGGATCTGGGGGTCCTGGTGCACGAAACTCAAAAGGTTAGTATGCAGGTGCAGCAAGTGATTAAGAAGGCCAATGGAATGTTGGCTTTCAATGCTAGGGGGATAGAATATAAAAATAGGGAGGTAATGCTTCAGTTGTACAAGGTATTGGTGAGACCGCACCTGGAATACTGCATACAGTTTTGGTGTCCATACTTAAGAAAAGACATACTTGCTCTCGAGTCAGTACAAAGAAGGTTCACTCGGTTAATCCCGGGGATGAGGGGATGGACATATGAGGAGAGGTTGAGTAGATTGGGACTCTACTCATTGGAGTTCAGAAGAATGAGAGGCGATCTTATTGAAACATATAAGATTGTGAAGGGGTTGGATCGGGTGGATGCGGGGAGGATGTTCCCGATGATGGGTGAAACTAGAACTAGGGGGCATAGTCTTAGAATAAGGGGCTGCTCTTTCAAAACTGAGATGAGGAGGAACTACTTCACTCAGAGGGTGGTAGGTCCATGGAATATGCTGCCCCAAAAAGCTGTAGAAGCTACATCATTACATAAATTTAAAACAGAAATAGACAGTTTCCTAGAAGTAAAGGGAATAAAGGGTTATAGGGAGCGTGCAGGAATTTGGACATGAGTCTAGGTTCGGATCGGTCATGGCCCTGTGGGTAGCGGAGCGGGCCCAGGGGTCGTGTAGCCTGATCCTGCTCCTATTTCGTGTGTCTAATTCTGTTAGATTCAGGAGATGGTTCTGTGATAGTAGATTGGTGGATAGGATCAGATCAGCCATGATCTTATTCAATGGCGGAGCAGGCTCGAGGGGCCGATTGGCCTACTCCTGCTCCTATTTCTTATGTTCTTATGTTCTTATGAGTTGACGGAGCTCCTTTATTATGTCTCCTATTTTTTCAGCCCCTCTTGTTCTGCTGAAGAGTTGGCAGAATAATATCAGATTTATGTTGAATTAACAGAAAATGCTGCTATTTTAGGTTCCACATTAATACTACTGTATATTGTTAGGTGCAAAAAACTTACCAAAAAATAGAGAGGAACACATTTTTCATTAAAATGCCAACAAAAATTAATAAAAAGGTACTGAAAATGTATTGCAAAACTGGTAAAAAGGTCTCTGCCTTTAAGTTCCATCACATATGGAGCTTCCCTTTGGCTACTCCAGGTGGGTGAAGGCAGCACCCAAAGCAATCCCATCCTAATTGGAGGAAAACCTCTGTTCGGCTAAATTTAAATGCATTGTAATATTTCCGATGAGATCACTTTAGCCTGATTTAAAAGTGGTGCAGATCTGCACTATGTGGACCTGAGCCAGACTTTTGAGATCACCGGCCTATTTTTTGTCATCAGCCACAGAGGCCAGAAAATCTATCAATAAATCAGCATGCAGTGCATTTTTTCAATCACAAAAAGGCTTCCTACTACTTACCTTTAACTTCTGTTCCCAGTTGAAATCCATTGTCCTTCCCCAAAGAACCAGTGTCATCTTAAAAAAAACGTTGATACATAAACTGTTAGCAGGCTGATTTATAACCCATTTGAAAGGCACTGACAGTAAAGGCTGAAATAAATATTTGGACATGCTTTTATCTGTCTTTGTTCACTTCTGTATTAACTTTAAGTGACAATGTCCAGCTATTGATCCAAACTGACCATTTGATACCTCTGATTGATTTTCCAATACAAACTAGATACATAGCTTTCAGTTTAAGTGGGATTAGTGTGTTTTTTATTGTGCAGACACTCCAGCACAAATAATGGTCACAAAAAATCATTACACAATTCCCCAGAGTATCCATCGTTCACCAGCCTTTGAAAATGGTTGTATATTTTTTTCAACTAGTTATTTAGCAATTTTAATAATTTGTCTTCAGTCACTATCTCCATCAGAGCAACACACACTCTGCGTTTTGATCTGCATTTACGCAGATGACCATAAAACTGAAACACTGTTGTAATGCTCAGGAGATACTTCTTCACATGGTGCTGTGAGTTCCTTTTTTGTCTTACTTCAGCCAAACACATTACATCATACATAACACTACAATATTATGTGGACATGCGTATGAGAATAGATTAGAAGGTAACATAAAAGGGAACTCAAAAGTCTTTTTATAAACATATGAGTAGCAAAAAGTTCATCAAAGGAAGGGTGAGACTGATTAGGGAGCAAAAATGAAGATCTTCTTGTGGAGGCAGAGGGCATGGTTGAGGTACTAAATGAGTACTTTGCATCTGTCTTCACTAAAGAGGATGCTACCAATGTCACAGTATAGGAGGAGGTAGTAGAGAAATTGGATAGAATAAAAATAAAGAGGAGGTACTTAAAAGGTTGGCAGCACTCAAAGTAGAAAAGTCACCAGGTCCGGATGGGATGCATCCCAGGTTGCTGAGGGAAGTCAGGGTGAAAATTGCAGAGGCTCTGGCCACAATCTTTCAATCCTCCTTAGATATGGGAGCGGTGCCAAAGGACCAGAGGGTTGCAAATGTTACACCCCTGTTAAAAAAATGGGGGGAGGGAAGAGATAAATCTGGCAATTACAGACCAGTCAACCTAACATCAGTGGTGGGGAAACTTTTAGAGACAATAATCCAGGTCAAATTAATTGGTATTAGGAAAAGTATGGGCTAATAAGTGAAAGCCAGCACAGATTTGTTAAGCAAATTGTGTTTCACTAACTTGATTGAGTTCTTTGATGAAGTAATGGATAGAAACATAGAAATTTATGGCACAGAAGGAGGCCATTCGGCCCATCGTGTCTGTGCCGGCCAAAAAAGAGCTAGCCAGCCTAATCCCACTTTCCAGCTCTTGTTCGTAGCCTTGTAGGTTACGGCACTTCAAGTGCATATCCAAGTACATTTTAAATGTGATGAGGGTTTCTGCCTCTACCACCCTTTCAGGCAGTCAGTTTCAGATCCCCACCACCCTCTGGGTGAAAAATGTTCTCCTCAACTCCCCTCTAATCCTTCTACCAATTACTTTAAATCTATGCCCCCTAGTTATTGATTTCTCTGCTAAGGGAAATAGGTTGTTCCTATCCATTCTATCTAGGCCCCTCATAATTTTATACAACTCAATTAAGTCTCCCCTCAACCTCCTGATGTTATGTATGTGGAATTTCAAAAGGCGTTTGACAAAGTACCACATAATAGACTTGTTAGAAAAATTGAAGCCCATGGGATTAAAGGAGCAGTGGGTGCATGAATACGTAATTGGTTAAGGGACAGAAAGCAGAGCGTAGTGGTGAGCAGTTGTTTTCAGGCTGGAGGGAAGTGTGCAGTGGTGTCCCCCAGGGGTCAGTGCTGGGACCACTGCGCCTTTTGATATATACACATTACAATTTCCTACATTACAACAGTGACTACACTTCAAACGTACTGTAATTGGCTGTGAAGTGTTTTGGGGCCTCCGGTGGTCATGAAAGGCGCTATATAAATGCAAGTCTTTTTTATATGAATGACCCGGATTTGGGTGTACAGGGCATAATTTCAAAGTTTGCAGATGGCACGAAACCGGGAAATGTAGTAAACAATGAGGAGGATAGCAACAGACTTCAGGAGGATATAGACAGACTGGTGAAATAGGCAGACACATGGTAGATGAAATTTAACGCAGAGCAGTGTGAAATGATTCATTTTGGTGGGAAGAATGAGGAGAGGCAATATAAACGAAATGGTACAATTCCACAGGGGGTGCAGGGACACAGAGAGACCTGGGAGTGTATGTACACTAGTCTTTGAAGGTGGCAGGACAAGTTGGGAGGCTGCAAAAAGGCATACGGGATCCTTGGCTTTATAAATAGAGGCACAGAGTACAAATGTAAGGAGGTTATGCTAAACCTTTATAAAACACTGTTTAGGCCCAGCTGGAGTATGTTGGCCAATTCTGTTGCAGAGGAGATTTACTAGCATGGTACCAGGGATGAAAGACTTCGGTTACGTGGAGAGTCTGGAGAAACTGGGTTTGTTCTCCTCAGAGCAGAGAATGTTAATAGGAGATTTGATAAAGGTGTTCAAAATCATGAAGGGTTTTGATAAGAGTAAATAAGGAGAAAATGTTTCCAGTGGCAGAAGGGTTGGTAACCAGAGGACACACATTTAAAGTAATTGGCAAAAGGTGACATAAGGCAAAAACATTTACGCAGAGAGTTGTTATGATCTGGAATTCATTGCCTGAAAGGGTGGTGAAAATTATTATTGAATTGGCTCCCAAAAGGGAACCGGATATATACGAAAAAGAAAAATTTGCAAGGCTATGGGGAAAGAGCAGGGAAGTAGAACTAATTTGATAGTTCTTTCAAAGAGCCAGCACTGGCACGATGGGCCGAATGGCTTGCTTCTGTGCTGTATAACATCCTATGATTCTAAGTTGTTGCTACATTGGTATCATTGTATATGAACCTTTTTCTTTAACTATTTAAGTCCTGCAGAAATCAAAGTGGGACCAGATTTGGGCAGTGTAATGAAATGGTGTATTGGTGCATGCAGCTGGTGTGACATCTTCCACTCCACTGACTTCCTGGTCTCGGGTGCACTGCTCTAGGGAGCTGTTGTCTGCAGGCCAAGCATCTGCTCATGGTTGAGGGGGAATAATAATTGGAATCATCATCGGCCTCTTACCTAACAGCTGAATGGACTAAAGCATGGTTATAACACATAGCAAAATATAGATTAACAAGATGTAATTTAGCCCATCAAGCCCGTTTCCTCCATAAGCCATGTACAATTTGTGCTATCATGGACTTCATCTGACTGTATCATACTTCATCTGCAATATAAGCAGAGACTGGAGATCAGCTTGGTGGCTATGGGAATCTGTGTGGCCTGAGAAAATCAAAGGGGATTAGGGAGAAAATGGAAAGAATTATAGCTTTACTTTAAAATACACACATATACATGCAGAAATAGCTTTATTTGTTTAAGGGTTAGGGCAGATAGTAAATTCCGGCGCTAGAGAATGATTAATGTTATATTCAAATCCGCACTACGACTTCCTTGCTGTTGAGAAGCAACCCTGTGGATGCTTCTGGTATCTCAACAACACAATAATCATTCCTTCCCACAAATTATCTTCTGAATGCTTCATGGATCAATTATTTATCTTTTCCCTGATATCTTATTGTAAGTCAAGGTCTCCGTGATGGATTGACGATTCGTTTCAGCAGAATCTACATGCCATCGTGTGCTTTCATCAAGGATTGGACAGCTCTCAACAAAGGGTCACCTTTTACTTGGTTGTTTATAAAGACGTCGTTCCTTGAGTACCAATGTTTAATCCATCTTCTAACTTGCATTTAAGCATGCATGATCCAATTCACACAATTCACTGAGCCAGAAGTGCTGTAACATTAAGCTTCTGTCCAAAATTGTTCATCTAGTCTAGTCAATATAAAGATAGACATTACAGTCTGACACTCCCAATACGAGGCTCTCTCACTAGAACCACAATGGAGGATTTGGGGCGTGGTTCAGCTGGCAATACAAGAGATTCTGGAGAGGAAATGATTGAAAGCATGTAATCTAAACAAGAGATTCTGGTGGAGGAAATGAATCTGTAGAAAATCCCGTAAGCCCACTGACCTCAGAGCCCAAATAAAAGCGCTCCTACCAACTTCATAACGTCTACCATGTATTGTTTAGTCAGTTTACATCTGATCCATTATTTTGTTTTGAGTCCTATATATTCAGGTAACTCAGAGCACAGGACTTTAATTAGCGGATCACACAGAAACAGACTTACCACATTTATGACAGATTACAGAGATTTTATATATACAATGGTTTAGAATTTCTGTGGGGGAGTTCCCCCGATCTCCTGCCGTAACTTCAGTGGAAGCTATATTCAGGTAACTCCAGGAAAATAGCATAAATTATGCAGTTTCTCTGAGGTATATGCCAATCTTCTGCTAAAGTTGAGCGCTCCCGTGGAACCTTTACCCTAATATCTGTATCAAAAGTGTCATGCTCACTACTAATAGGATTTTGATATCTAAATCAAATATCCAAGGCCCAGAAATTCGGAAGCGCCCATTTTTGGGTTAAATACACTGCACCAGTATGGTGAGGCCCAAGGCTCTCGAGATGTTGGGCCTCAGACTTCATTGTATAGCACCGGTGTGGCACAACAGTCCGCTGGAAAAGAGTGGAGGAAAAACAGGTCACTGCTAACCTCACAGTGGCCCACAGGCAAGTGGGTTCAGGGGTCAGGTTGGGGATGGGACGTGAGACAATGCTTGTCTGGGGGTCAGGATTGGGTCAGGGGGCCTGGGATCACGGGGTACCAGGGGCGATCAGGGTGTTCAGACAGGAGGCTGGTGGGGGGAGAGGGGAGGATTGGCGGTCGGGAGCAGCAGTGATCAGGAGGGTGGTTAAAATTGGGGTCGGAAGGAGCAATCCTGCTCCTCCCGGCTCTACATTCAGGTAAGTAACTTACTTTAGCAAAATACTGCGGATGTTGGAAATCTGAAAAAACAACAGAATATGCTGGAAACACTCAGCAGATTAGGCAGCATCCGCGAAGAAAGAAAAACAGACATAATTTTCTGTTGTTATTTAAGGCAATCGCTAGGGCTAGTTTCCGTGAATGTAGCCCACAATGGCGCAGGCTGCCTCAGGGCAAACCAGTCTTGGAGAGGGGACCTCAAGCATATTTGCAGATGCGATGGGCCTAACTCCTACTTCAGTGTGGGTAAAGGGCAGCTCTTGTTTGTCTTTACCCAATGTGGCGCCTAGTGCACTTCCAGCCTAAAGACTGCGCGCGCTTCCTGCCTGCCTGCCATTTTGGGGCATTAGGTGTCCGTATTTTTATAAGTCTGCTTTAAAGATCCAACTATTCTTGGTGTAATTCAGATGGGGAAAAAAATCTGCATTGAAACAAGGTAAGCATAAGTAGTATCTGTCATTTGCAATAAAATATGAAATTGCTACTCCTTTTTTATTAACACGACAGAAATGACAGCTAAAATTATGTATTTTTTGGAATGATTTTCTTCATCCAAAATACTGACAACCTCAAAACAGCTTTCATTATTTTTTTTTTAGAGCTGAGAGATTGATGTGCATGGAATAGGCCTTATACAGCATAATTGAACCCTTAGCAAATATGGCCTCATCCATTTACCCTTTATAAGGTCATCCCTGGACTGAGCCTTGGTATAGTCCTATTCCCCAGCCTCCCACGATGCACCTGTGAGTTTCCTTTGGTGCCATTTACTGCTTGGAGACAAGCTAAATGCATTAACAGATGATTCACCAGACAGTAGTTGAGAACAAATATGCTGACAAGTTCTATTAAAGGGGAGGCATATTTTCATTTAGAACTGCATAATTATTAATGGAAAACATAGTAATTTGGAAATGTACAATAGCTTTGAAAAGGCAGAAATGCGCAATCATATGGAGCTAAACACTCATTGGGATGCTACGTGAGGTGAATGGAAATGAAAAAGACTGGGTGAAATGCCAATAATTACATTATGGGTGAGCTAAATGATGCATCAACTATGGCTTTTACTTTATTATTTCTAAAACTCTACACATGGATAAATTGATTAAATGTTTTACAGAATTTTTTGCCACCCAAAACAGATGTCAGCCTCTTTGAACATCACTGTGAATGTAGTCTCAATGCATCATTTCTGAAAAGATATTCATTTACCTTGGCATTTACCAAGACGTTTTACTTCAATCCACTCCTGTCTCTGGCAGGATGCTTCTTTGACAAGGCAAGGACTATCATATGACTTTCCATTAGATGCACACACTGGATTGTAGTTGAATCTGCTGCAGTCTATATTACACACACACCTGATAAAACCAAAAAATGTACATTGTACCAGTTACCACTTAAACCAGTCACTGCTTTGCAAATTACATCACAATGAAACCTTTAAACATAACATTGCCACAAATTGTACCTGCTCAAATAGTAACCCTCAGAAAGCAAAAGGTCTGCCAGGGTTTCAAAATCAAGTACACATACTGTAACAGCGTTTACCTTATAGGCATAATTGATCATTTCATTGTTGATGGAATAAATATTTCACATGTGAAAGACTGAAAGTCAATAGCAGCAGCACACAGATCCCCATGATACATTTAAATTACACTGAGATTCTACTAGGAGCAGTGTGCCCTTAGCACACACACAGGTATCTCACCAGTGACTGAGGGTGCAGGTATTTTTTCACTAGCTTGCCCCTTTGAAAGTGATTTTGGGTCAGGTTTATCTGACTTGAGAGGAATAATTTCTCAGACTCCCATTAATTTCAAGCCCCGCTTACACTGAATAAACATTGCGGCGTCTGTTCGGCTTTGCTGATTTTACTGCCTTCTATGCTACTGCATATTAGACTCTAATGATTCAATTTAATATAACTGATGCAGTTATCCTCTAGGAGCATAGTAATATTTTGCATAATGTCTAAGTGTCCATAGTTTGTTTTCATTGAATTTTCCACTGTTCAAGATTATATTTCTGGCAAACATCAATATCAGAAAAGCATGAAAGATGAAAAACAATTTTCTCAGACACTAGAATTCTTTAATTCCTAACAACACTCACAACAGATTTCCTTCCTAGGAAACATTGCATTACACAGTCTGAAATTATTTTTGGACCATTACTATTACAGTTCACTGGTGTCTGCAACATCCATCAGTAAAAGGCTAAGTAAAGTCTAAAATTCTAATTTGTTGGTCAAATTCGTATTGAGGATGAAGATTGTATAAAGCATATTAATTTCTGAGGATGATCAAAAGAATGAAACAAAAATGTTTACTCAAAATTGAAAAAGTAGTTCAGCCTGAAACATTTATTCGTGGTTATTTTGCATGACTAGTGAGGTCCATTTGATGATCATCATGCTTTCTCTTTCTTTAGTTCCAGCATTTTCAATTTTTATTTCATACTTTCTCTCATTTTCATTGTAAGAATCTGCTTCATAAGCTTGAAGAACATCAATAAATTTGTATGTTTTCACAGGCTGCACTTGTTGTGTGGAGTCCTTGAAATGCCACGATTTCAGGGAGGGTGGGTGCACCTCTTCACGATGGCCATGGATCTGTGTGAGCACAGTACTCTGGCCAATTGACGAGACCTCTCATCCCTTTCTCGTAATCGCCTGCAATCATTTTCCCAAGTTTGGATTCCAATGCCTCCATAGCAGAAGTAGGGACATTCATGGAAGATGCTCCTACTGTGTCCATGGTCTGTGTAAGTGAGATTACCAATATAGATGCCACTGGTGTCCACCACATATTGAATGGTAAGCCAGTGTACAGAGAACCATCAGTCTAGCCTATCAATACCAGCTCCCACTGTGTATATGTGGAGGTGGGGGGAGTGACTGTTCATCATAGACATGCGTTCTAATATCCTCAACTGAAAATCAGGCCCACTAATGCCAGTATTTCTGTGCCACTTAAGAGAGAAACACTGGCCCTCTGCCTTATACGGGCTGGGCCCTCATCAACTTACACCACTGCTACCACTTCATCACCAGGATGGTAGAAGACGAACTAGATGGAACTTGTTTTTTCTAGTTCTGATGAAAGGTCATCAACCTGAAACGTTAACTCTGTTTCCCTCTCCACAGATTCTGCCTGACCTTCTGTTTTTATTTCAGATTTCCAGCATCTGCAGTATTTTGCTTTTGTAGATGGACCTTGGTCTCTTTTCGTCTAGCAATTCTCCTTTCTATTTCTTCTTGGTTACCTCCCCTATTATATTTATTTTATGTTCTTTTCATGACCTCATTCTCTTTATTTTTTTCTTTCCCTTATTTATCAGAGAGAATTATCATAAGTGGAAAGGAAAGTTAGCCCAGCTAGAAATGCAGGTCAAGTGATAGAGGTTATAGTTGTGTTTCATTTGACGAATCTTACCAAAGTCCAATATCAGGTTATTCCATGTATTCCCCAGTGAAGTACCTATCGCACACTTTAAAGGTGCTTCAGTATACCGCTGGCTATACTTTCCCTGCTTGGTCGCTTTGGTGTGCCTGTTAACTTTTGCTACACATCCACCCACCATCTAACTTTGAGTTGAGTCTGAAGATTTTAATTCCTTCTTAAGCCCAGCAATCCCCTCATTTGAGATAAAAAATCCTAGCCTAGAAATTGTGATCCTGGTGCTGCGCTTCAGAAGTGTGGAGGGGGTGAGACTTCCGTCCCAAATTTTGAGAATGGGATCATTTGAATATTAGGGACGGACCCCTGTGCCAGTGCTGGATGCCTGCCCCATGGACCTGATGTTAGGGGTGAGGAGAGGCATAGGCTGGTCTGACATTGGTTGCAATTTGAGCACAGCATTATGTGACCCACATTAGGCCCTGTATGGGAAGTATGCCTGATTCATGCAGGTATAGTTACTGCTGGCTGTACAAGGGGCGGTACTGGTGGGAAGCCTGGGATCTCACTATTCCTGCCCCTAAATGGGATATCATGATCATGAGGTGGGGGAGCAGATGGAGGCAGGTAAAAGAAGTGTCCCCTCCCCTGCCCCCCCATCCATCAGACTTTCTCTTTGGAGGCATCAAGGGGTGGAAACCTGGAGGAAATGGGGTGTGGCCACTATCCCTGCTGCTTTGGCTTTCTGCCCCCAAAACTGTGCAATGTCTAGGATCAAGAACACTAGACTAACACTTTCCCATACAGAACCAATGGGACCAGAATGCTGTGAGTGAAGTGCTTGCAAGTTTTGGTTAGCTCCAGCCTTGCAATATATTCCAAGGTCAATAAATTTAAATAACTTATACAACTATCAGCCTAGTTTGCATTAACACTTAATGGTAAAAATTATGGGGGCGGGAATTAGCTGAGCCTTTATTGGGCCTGAATTTGCGATCGGAGGCTTCCCGCAGGCGGATGCCTCCGATCATCAAATTTTCAACACATTTACCTGGTGGTCCGGGAGATACGGAGGCTTGCGATCCTGGACCTCTCCTGGTAGAATGCGTAGAGGCCCACATAGCCCAGGGGCGCATGCAGTTCACAAGCACCCCTGGGATCACGTGGGCCAGCCCAACCAATGAAAAAAGGGAATCCTTATTCTTACTTATGGGAGTTCCATACGTACGGAACTGTCATAAGTATGAATGGGGATGACTTAAAAAATACACGAACATATGAAATAAGTTTTAAAAAACCATTACATATATAAAATTAATTAAAATGGCATTTAATTAAATATTTTAAACAAATTTAATTTTTTGAAAAAAAATGTATTTGTTTCAACAGGGCTAAAAATAAACTTACCTTATTGGACAGGGTTTTTAACGTATAGGTGAGTGATAAAATTTTATTTTTCTATTTTTTAAACCTCTTATGATGGTAAAAGCAGGCCTTATGCCTCCTTTTACCAGGCGTAAGGATTCCACGGCCTTTCAGCGGGCAGATCGCAAGTGCCGGGTTTCAGCGCATGCGCTTCGCATGCCTAAACCCAGTACTTGTGCAGCCCCTATGGGTGCGTGCGCACCTCGAACGCACTCGTAAGGGGGTCGCAAACTACGGCCCATTGTGTTTAAGTATTTGGAATGAAACAAAGTCGTGGGCAAGGGATGCATGCAACCCCTTGTTTGATGGCTGGCAAAGTGAATTTGCTGCATGAGGTAGCTGTTTGGCACTCCAGGCAACCTCCCTAGAGGACAGCAGTGCCACATGCCAGGCAGGAGGTGGAAGCCATGGTCAATACTGTACGCAGTACCTGTCAATCTTAGGAATAGATGTACACCTTAAGGAATCTAGCAAATAAAGCCACATAACAGTACCATTTACTAGGTCGGTGGTCCAAGGTGTTGCCGGTCAACCTGTTCTATGTTTACTTCTGGCCTATGTCAAGTCCTCACACAATCTTACAGCTCTTTCATCACTTTTACAACAGCAACAAAAGTAACTTGTGCTGATATAGCTCCTTTACTGTCTTTAAAGATGTTTCAAGGCACTTCACAAAGACACAAGGGAAAACATGAAGACTGAGCCAAAGGAGACACTGGGAAGGCTCAGTAAAAGCTTGGTCAAAGATGTGGGTTTTAAGAAGAGTCTTAAAAAAGAGGGAAGTAGAAAAACAGAAGGGTTTAGGGAGAGAATTCCAGGCTGTGGGGCCTGGGCAGTTCAAGATATGGCCCTAAATGGTGCCCCAATGTAGGCCACAGTCATATAAATGGAGAGTTTTTTTTGGGGTGGGGGAGTGGTCGTAGGGCTGAAGGAGATTATAAAGATAGGGAGGGCAAAGGCCATGAAGGGATTTAAACACAAGCATAATAAATAAATAATTTTAGGTGTTGGGGGAATGTTAGATCAGCAAGGGCATGGTGTTGGACAAGTGGGACTTAACCTGGGATGGGATATGAGTAGAAGTGTTTTGAAGGAGCTGAAGTTCACACAGACTGGAGGATAGGAGGCCAGCCAAGAGCTCATTGGAGTAGTTGAGTCTGCAGGTGACAAACTAGAGATGAGGGTGTCATCGGCAGATGGGTGGAGACAGCTGATATTACAGAGCTGGAAATAGGCAGTCACTGATGGAGAGGATATGGGATCTGAAGCTCAATTAAGGGTTGAATAGGACACCAAAGTTGCAAATAGCCTGGTTCAATACAGGCAGTGGCTGGGGAAGGGTATGGAGTCAGTGATGAGGGGACGAAGTTTGTGGAAGGGGCTGAAGTTGATGACTTTCGTCTTCCCAATGTTTAGGTGGATGAAGTTGCAGCTCATCCAAGATTGATTGTCAGACAAGGAGTCTGATTGCACAGAGGGGTAGAGGGGTTAAGTCAAACGTTGGAAAAGTAGAGCTCTGTGTCATTAGCATACATGTGAAAGTTTACCCCATTATGTCGTCAAGAAGCAGCATGTTGATGAGGAAGAGGGAGAGAACAAGGGGAGGTTCCTTGGGGGGCTCCAAAAGTGACTGTTCCAGGGTGGAAAGAAGAGAGATTAATAGAGCCATCCCAACCATGATCAGACAGGTAAGAGTGGAAGCAAATGAGGGCAGTCCCACTGAGCTGGACAATGGAGGAGAGGCACTGGAGGAGGATGGTATGGTCAACCATGTCAAAGGCTGCTGAGAGGTTAAGGAGAATGAGGAGTGATGATGAACCATTGTCACAGACACAGAGAATGTCATTCATGCCTTTGGTTAGGGCTGTTTTGATGCTATGGGAGGAACAGGAATCTGATTTGAGGGATTCAAACAGGGAGCTGCGGGAGAGAGGGGCACAGATCTGGGAAGCAATAACGTGTTCATAACTTTTGTATGTTGGCCCCAGGAGATTTCAATCGCTGGTGTCAGCAGTTGAGAGACAACTCGAACTGCTCCTCCTGGCAGCATGTTTTTATTCCTACTCTGCCACCACTGCTTGCTGTTCTTCATCTGTTCACCCTGTCGCAACAACAACTTGCATTTATATAGTGCCTTTAGCCTAGTAAAATGTCACAAGTTGGTTCACCGGAGCGATTATCAAACAAAATTTGCTACGGAGCCACATAAGGAGATATTCGGACAGGTGACCAAAAGTTTGATCAAAGAGGTAGGTTTTAAGGAGCATTTAAAGGAGAGAGAGGTAGCGAGACGGAGAGGTTTAGGAAGGGAATTCCAGAGTTTAGGGCCTAGGCAGCTGAAAGCATGACTGCCAATGGTGGAACAATGAAAATTGGGGATGTGCAAGAGGCCAGAATTGGAGGAGCGCAGAGATCCTGGAGGGTTGTAGGGCTGGAGGAGGTTACACAAATAGGAAGAGACGAGGCCATGGAGGGATTTGAAAACAAGAATGAGAATTTTAAAATCAAGGCGTTGTCGGACCGGGAGTCAATGTAGGTCAGCGAGCATAGGGGTGATGGATGAACGGAATTTGGTGTGAGTTAGGATACGGGCAGCAGAGTTTTGGATGAGCTCAAGTTTACCTGGTACTCCTCATCAATCTGACTAACTGCATCCTCTGGGATGTAGGTCATTGTGCTGGTGCTTGCAAAATTTGGTGAGAGGGATGTAGGTGCTGTTTGGTTTTGGGCTGGTGGTGCAGACAGGCTGTTTTTTCAGGTCTACAATGACAGAAAAGGGAAAAATATGAGAAAGTCGTGTTTTAATAATATTGGCCCATATTTTCCGACCCCTACGGGTGTGTACGCACCCGTAGGGGCCTCGCAAGTGCCAGTTTCTGCCATGTGAAGCACATGTGCTGAAAACCGGCACTTCTGTTCTGTCAAGATGACAGATCGGACGCCTGCCCTGGAGAAGGGCCTCTGCAGGCAGAGAGTTCCGCTTTCTGCAGAACCTCCACCCACTGAAAACTATTAAAAATCTTACACCTGGTAAAAGCATAAGGCCTGCTTTTACCAGCATAAGAGTTCAAAAAAGTAAAAAAAAATAAAAAAAATTTCCACTCATTTATAACTTAATTAAAAAAGACTTTAAAAAAAAGTAAGTTTATTTTAGCCCCGTAAAAAACTTTAATTACTTTTTTCAAAAAATTAACTTTTTGTTTAAAATATTTAATTTAATGTAATTGTAAATAATTTTAAATACGTGATTTAAAAAAAAAATTATTATTTAATGTTTTAGTGTGTTTTTTGAGTGATCCCCATTCATGCTTTTGACGGATCTAAGCTGAAAGACCTGCCAAAAGTGTGAAGGGGGATTCCCTTCTTTGATTGGTTCCCCATGGCCCACGTGATCCCAGGTACGCTTGCTAACTGCCCGAGCCCCTGGGATACCTGGGCCTCTGCGCGGGCGGACCAGGAGAGGTCCAGGATCGGAAGTGTCAGGACCTACAGAGCCAACAGGTAAGTGCGTAGATTTTTTCCAGATCGGAGACATCCGCACGCAGGAAGCCTCCGATCGGAAAATCCGGGCCATTATGTCAATCAATCAATCAACTTTATTGTCATTGTTAGTGCACAAGTGCAGTACAACGAAATGTAGGCTTGCGGCTCCCGAGAGTGTACATTTAGATTAAGACATTTAAACATTCAACATTCATTTGGCTTGTAATACATTAACATAAACATTAACATAAACATAATAAAGTGCATTGGCAGATGTGCAGGCTTTAGAGTTTATTTGTGGAGTTCAGTAGGATGACAGCCCTGGGGAAGAAGCTGTTCCTAAATCTGGTCGTTCGGGTGCGAATGCATCTGTAGCGTCTCCCAGATGGCAGGAGGGCGAACAGACTGTGGCTGGGGTGGGTAGGGTCTTTGATGATGGTCCGTGACCTCCGTAAACAGCGTTTCTGGTATATGTGCTCTATGGTCGGTAGCTGGGTGCCGGTAATGTGTTGGGCAGTTTTGACTACCCGCTGCAGGGCTTTCCGGTCATCGTAGCTACAGCTGCCATACCATACTGTGATACAGTTCGTCAGGATGCTCTCTATTGTGCAGCGGTAAAAGTTAGAGAGGATCAGGGGTGACAGGTTACATCCCTTCAGCCTCCTTAGGAAGTATAGGTGCTGCTGGGCCTTCTTCACCAGAGAGGAGGTATTGAGGGACCAGGAGAGGTCTTCCGTGATGTGGACTCTGAGGAACTTAAAGCTGTCCACCCTTTCCACCACAGCCCCATGGATGTGGATGGGGGTGTGACTTCCGCCTTTAGACTTCCTGAAGTCCACAATGATTTCTTTGGTTTTCTTGATGTTGAGGGCCAGGTTGTTATCGGCGCACCACTTCACGAGATGCTGGACCTCCTCCCTGTAGGCTGACTCATCGTTGGTGATCTGGCCTACCACCGTGGTATCATCCGCAAACTTGATGATGGTGTTGGAACCATGAACAGCCACACAGTCGTGGGTGAAGAGGGAGTAGAGGAGGGGGCTCAGCACACATCCTTGTGGGGCCCCTGTGTTCAGGGTCATGGGGGGGGGGGAGGTGTGGTTACCTAATCTGACAGACTGGGGTCTGTTTGTTAGGAAGTCCAGGGTCCAGTTGCAGAGGGAAGTGTTCAGGCCAAGAGTGTGGAGTTTGGTGGTCAGCTTATTGGGGACGATAGTGTTGAATGCTGAGCTGTAGTCTATGAACAGCATTCTGATGTAGGTCTCTTTACCGTCTAAGTGATTCAGTGCAGAGTGTAGAGCAGTTGTGATTGCATCCTCCGTTGATCTGTTTGCATGATAGGCAAACTGGTGTTGGTCAAGAGAGGCGGGAACACTGGCTTTGATGTGAGCCAGGACCAGTCTCTCGAAACACTTCATTATGATGGGTGTGAGTGCGACAGGTCGATAGTCGTTCAGACACGTCACAGCCGTTTGCTTTGGCACAGGAATAATGGTAGTGGTCTTGAAGCATGTAGGGACTACTGCCTGGGCCAATGACAGATTGAAGATGGCGGTGAAGACATCAGCCAGCTGATCAGCACATTCCTTGCATACCCGTCCAGGGATGCTATCAGGGAAGCCATTCAAAACTGTCAGTTTGCCAAGGTTTTCAACCGTATGTTGCAATTTGAATGTGTGTCCTGCTGAAGTAGGAGTAGGTATTAAAAGCCATCTCCAACTTCACACTTAGTCTGAATATTCTCCTTTCCAATGGTGATGGCTGGGCCCCCTTCTTCACCTGCTCCATAGTAACAGAGTGCACAAAAGTCCAGAATTAGAGACACTGAAAGCTCAGGAGGACGATTGCAGGGCTGGAGGTGTTACAGAGATAGAGAGGGGCAAGGCCATGAAGGGATTTAAACACAAAGTTGAGAATTTTAAATTGGAGGCACTGGAGGATCAGGAGCCAAAGTAAGTCAGTGAGGACAGGGGTGATAGGGACCTGCCACGGGACAAGATCTGGCAGCAGAGTTTTGGATGAACTGAAGTTTAGAGAAAGTGGAGATTGTCGGCCAGCCAAGAGAGCTTTGGAATAGTTAAACATTCACTCCTTCCACCATTGGCGCACGTGGCTGCAGTGTGTCAACAAGACATAGAAACATAGAAGATAGGAGCAGGAGTAGGCCATTCGGCCCTTCGAGCCTGCTCCGCCATTCAACATGATCATGGCTGATCATCCAAATTCAGTACCCTGTCCCTGCCTTTTCCCCATATCCCTTGATCCCTTTAGCCTCAAGAAATATATCCAACTCTTTCTTGAATATATTTAATGAACTAGCCTCCACCGCCCTCTGTGGCAGAGAATTCCACAGGATCACCACTCTCTGGGTGAAGAAATTCCTCCTCATTTCAGTCCTAAATGGCTTACCCCTTATCCTTAGACTATGACCCCTGGTTCTGGACTCCCCGGCCATCAGAAACATCCTTCCTGCATCTAGTCTGTCCAGACCTGACAGAATTTTATAGGTTTCGATGAGATCCCCTCTCAATCTTCTAAACTCCAGTGAGTATAAGCCCAATCGACACAATCTCTCCTCATACGTCATTCCTGCCATCCCAGGTATCAGCCTGGTGAATCTTCGCTGCACTCCCTCCATGGCAAGAACGTCCTTCCTCAGGTAAGGTGACCAAAACTGCACACAATACTCAAGGTGCGGTCTCACCAAGGCCCTGTACAACTGTAACAAGACATCCTTGTTCCTGTACTCGAACCCTCTTGCTACGAAGGCCAACATACCATTTGCCTTCTTAACCACCTGCTGCACCTGCATGCTTACCTTCAGCGACTGGTGCACAAGGACACCCAGGTCTCTTTGCACTTCCCCTTCTCCCAATCTATTGCCATTCAAATAATAATCTGCCTTCCTGTTTTTGCCACCAAAGTGGATAACCTCACATTTATCCACATTATAGTGCATTTGCCATGTTTCTGCCCAATCACCCAACCTGTCCAAATCGTACTGGAGTTTCCCGACATCCTCCTCGCATCTTACCCTCCCGCCCAGCTTTGTGTCGTCTGCAAACTTGGAGATATTACATCCAATTCCCTCGTCCAGATCATTAATATGTATTGTGAACAGCTGGGGTCCTAGGACCGATCTTTGGGTACCCCACTAGTCACTGCCTGCCACTCGGAAAACGACCCGTTTATTCCAACTCTTTGCTTTCTGTCCGCCAACCAGTTCTCTATCCAAGTCAATACCTTGCCCCCAATCCCATGTGCCTTAATTTTGCACGCTAATCTCTTGTGTGGGACCTTATCGAAAGCCTTCTGAAAGTCCAAATACACCACATCCACTGGTTCTCCCTTATCTATTTTACCAGTTACATCCTCAAAAAATTCCAGTAGATTAGTCAAGCATGATTTACCTTTTGTAAATCCATGTTGACTTTGTCCGATCCTGTCACTGCTTTCCAAGTGCTCTGCTATTACATCTTTTATAATAGACTCTAGCATTTTCCCCACTACCGATGTCAGGCTTACCGGTCTATAATTCCCCGCTTTTTCTCTACCACCTTTTTTGAATAGTGGGATAACATTAGCTACCCTCCAATCCATGGGTACCGTTCCAGAGTCTATCGAGTTCTGGAAGATGACCAGTAATGCATCTACTATCTCTAGGGCCACTTCCTTAAGTACCCTGGGATGTAGACCATCAGGCCCTGGGGATTTATCGGCCTTCAGTCCCATCAATTTTCCTAACACCATTTTCCTACAAATACTGATTTCTTTCAGTTCCTCTCTTTCATCAGACCCTATGTTCCCCGGCATCTCTGGGAGGTTATTTGTGTCCTCCTTTGTGAAGACAGAACCAAAGTATGTATTTAGTTGGTCTGCCATTTCCTTGTTTCCCATTATAAATTCCCCAGACACACTGCAGAAACTCGCCAAGGCTTCTTCGGCACCCCCCAAACCTGTGACCCCTACCACCAAGAAGGACGAGGGAAACAGGTGCATGGGAACACCAGCACCTCTAATTTCCCCTCCAAGTCACACACTATCCTGACTTGGAAATATATCAATGTTCGTTCATCATCGCTGGGTCAAAATCCTGGAACTCCCTACTCAACAGCACTGTGGGAGTACCTTCACCACACGGACTGCAGCGGTTCAAGAAGGCTCACTACCACCTTCTCAAGGGCAATAAAAATGCTGGCATTGCCAGCGACGCCCACATCCCGTGAACGAATAAAAAAGTTGACTCTAGAGGTGACAAAGGCACAGAAAGTGGTTAAGAGCTTGTGTAAGCAGTATGCCTCTGGTGTAAGCGAACCTGCTTTTGATCTCTCCTAAGATCTTCCTCTTTCTCTTCCAAAACCAGCAGAAAGAGTAGGTTCCTAGAAGAATTCCTATCTTTTGAAATTTGGTTACTGTGAGCAAATTGCAGATCCCAGGAATATGACATGGAAAAAGCAGACAAAAATTAAAGGAAAAACTGAGAGGCAAAAATAAATGCAACAGAATACTCAAAAAATAACAGAAGTTACAAATCCAATAAAGTAAATTACAGCAGGAAACAGTCGAACACACTTCAACGATAACAAGCTCTTGAAGACCAGATGTGCCTTTCCAGAAATGTGCATTTTGTATGGGTTTACAAAACACATTCCCTGCAAGAAGGCCAGGAAACCGTGGCAAAAATTATTTTTGTCATTTGCATAATTTTTTGGAGACCTAACAAAGCTCTTGCATGATTCTTTTCTCAACAGTACTCTTTCACCCAAAGGCAGCAGATTGGAAAATCACATTCCATGAGAATCAGGCAAGGAATCGGACTAAGGCCTGCTCACTTGATTTCCTGACCCCTGATCACCTGATCTGTGCTGGCGCAACCAGCCAATCGGAATATCTACCATTTTATGGGAAGATTTTTTTGTTATGAACTGTTTATACAAAAGGAAAAGATGTAGGTGTGCTTCCTATTCAAAGTGTTCTCCATCCCTTTCATTTAATGAAAAAAAAACTTCATTCAAGCTATGTATTGTCTTTATAGAAATCTGGCATTTTGAGTCTCTGCTCTCCTCCCAAATACTAATAATATAAATATGGTGGCAGTCCACTAGGATCCATGAACAATTCCAGTGATCGTAAGAAGACCCAGGCCAGAGATATTTAACCCCAAAAAACGGATTAATTCTAGCTACTATTGCACACTCATCTGGTAGTGACTTTTACCGGCTCAGATGCCTCCAAACCACTTTTGAAGTACCAGGTCTCATTGAAATTAAAGGCGGCCACTCTAGAAGATTTGTAGCCACATCTGTTACGTCTCTCACTGAAGTGGCTTGGGAAGCAAGAACTTAAAATAATGGATTTTAATGAGGTCAAAAACATAGGCCCTGAAAACCCATGATGCTTCTCCATTGATAACAATGGTGGAAAAGGACTTCATGTATGCTACACAGTTATGTACCTGACCATATCAGAATTCCTGGGGTTTGGCTATTTACATCGAACGGGTGGGCACCTGTGACAGTATCAGGGCCACTAGGGCATCCAGTAAATGGTGGAGAGAAAGACAGCAGCATTTACCAAGCGCTCAAGCAAGTTGTCAGCAGGTTGGCAGAAAATTAAATAATGCAGCACAAATGGGCTCTTTTCCTGGGAGGCTGGTTTGCTTACAGCAGCTGTTAACTTTTCAGTGTTGTGCTTTAAGGCAAACAGGGCCATACTCACTTTGGTGGACCCCATTTCTGCCAGCTTAGAATACTGTACACCTGCTTCATGGCAGGAATTCCAGTGGGTGACATCATCTCGCTAGTCCCGTTTCTTTGGATTTTGTGTTCAAGTCTCTGGAGTGGGACTTGAACCCACAACTTTCTGACTCAGAGGTGAAAGGCACGAGTGAGCTGGAAAGGGGATAGACACAAAGGACCCATCCCTTTAACTGATGAAACTTTCATGCAAGATTGCCCCAATTTTCATCTCCACCTGCTCCAGTAGCACTCCAAATCCCCCCAAAATATTGCAGGTTTTCAGGGTCACATTTCTTGACAACACAAGTAAGGATGGAAGGAGAATACGGTTGAGGGCTATGGTTCCTCTGGGGAGTACAGCCAGAGACAAGTTCACAGCACCACTGGTGGCTCAGCTGTACAAGGGGGAGAGAGGAAGATTGGGAAAGCAATAGTGATAGGAGACTCAATAGTTAGGGAAACATACAGGCGTTTCTGCGGCCGCAGACGTGATACCAGGATGGTATGTTGCCTCCCTGGTGCCAGGGTCAAGGATATCACTGAGTGGCTGCAGGACATTCTGAGGGGGGAGGGTGAACAGCCAACAGCCGTGGTCCATATTGGTATCAACTACATTGTTAGAAAGAGGGATGAGGTCCTGCAGGCAGATTTTAGGGAGCTAGGAAAGAGATTAAAAAGCAAGACCTCAAAGGTAGTATTCTCCGGATTACTCCTGGTGCCACGAGCTAGTGAGTATAGATTCAGGAGGATAGAGCAGATGAATGTGTGGCTGGAGAGATGGTGGGCTTTAGATTCCTGGGACATTGGTGGTTCTGGGGGCAGTGGGACTTGTACGGCCTGACCGATTGCACCTCACCAGAGCTGGGACCAATATTCTCGCGGGCGGGGGGGCTTGCTAGTGCTGTTGGGGAGGGTTTAAACTAATTTGGCACCAGGATGTAGCATTAGAAAGGAGAAACAAGATGCACAAAGGATGGGGAGAGACAGATAGCACTAGAGTAAGAAATAGTACGGTATTAGGTGGGGTCAGACTAAGAGAGAATACAAGAAGGTCTAAGATGGGTTTAATGTGCATGTGTGTAAATGCATGAAGTGTGGTAAATAAGGTAAGTGAGCTGCAGGCGCAAATAGACACATGGGAATATGATGTTGTGGCGATAACAGAGACCTGGCTCAAAAAAGGGCAGGAGTGCGTACTAACTATTCCTGGTTATAAGGTGTTCAGGAAAGATAGGGAAGGAAAGAAAGGAGGTGGGGTGGCAGTATTAAGGAGAATATTACAGTGCTGGAGAGAGAGGATGTCCTGGAGGAGTCAAGGACAGAATCTATTTGGTTAGAGCTAAAAAACAATAGAGGTGCCATTACACTGCTAGGTGTATTCTATAGGTCACCAACTAGTGGGAAGGATAGAGTGGAGCACATTTGCAGGGAAATTAGAGAGGTGCAAGAACTAAAGAGCAGTGATGATAGGGGACTTCAATTATCCTAATATAGACTGGGATAGTAATAGTGTAAAGGGCAGAGAGGGGGAAGAATTTCTAAAGTGTGTTCAGGAGCACTTTCTTGATCAGTACGTTTCCGGCCCAACGAGGAAGGAGGCATTGCTGGATCAGGTTCTGGGGAATGAGGCAGGTCAAGTGGAGCAAGTGTCAGTAGGGGAACATTTAAGGAACAGTGATCATAATATCATAAGGTTTAGAGTAGCTATGGAAAAGGACAAGGAACAATCTAGAATAAAAATACTTAATTGGAGAAAGACTAATTTCAGTGGATTGAGAACAGATCTGGCCTGGGTAAATTGAAATCAAAGATTAGCAGGGAAAACTGTAATTGAACAATGGGCTGCCTTTAAAGAGGAGATGGTTCGGGTACAGTCGAGGTACATTCCCATGAGGCAGGGCAATCAAAGCCAGAGCTCCCTGGATGACGAAAGAGATAGAAAGATGAAACAGAAAAACGTGGTGTATGACAGATGTCAGGTCGAGAATAAAAGTGAGAACCAGGTTGAATATAGAAAGTTCAGAAGGGAAGTGAAAAAGGAAATAAGTGGGGCAGAGAGTATGGGAATAGATTGGCAGCTAACATAAAAGGGAATCCAAAAGTCTTCTATAGGAATATAAATAATAAACGGGTAGTAAGAAGAGGTTTGGCCCCAATTAGGGACCAAAAAGGCGACCTACGCATGGAGGCAGAGGGCATGGCTGAGATACTACTGGAGATGCTGGATTTGTTCTTAGAATAGAGAAGGTTGAGAGGAGATTTGATAGAGTTGTTCAAAATCATGAGGGGTCTAGACAGAGAGAAATTGTTCCCATTGGCGGAAGGGTCGAGAACCAGAGGCCACAGATTTAAGGTGATTGGCAGAAGAATCAAAGGCGACATGAGGAAAAACTCTTTTACGCAGCGAGTGGTTATGATCTGGAATACACTGCCTGAAAGGGTGGTGGAGGCAGATTCATTCATGGCTTTCAAAAGGAAATTGGATAAGTACCTGAAGGAAAAACATTTGCAGGACTACAGGGAAAGGGCGGGGGAGTGGGGCTAGCTGAAATGCTCTTGCAAAGAGCCAGCATGGGCTCGATGGGCCAAATGGCCTCCTTCTGTGCTGTGACCATTCTATGAAAAAGTACTGTAATTGGGCCTGAGAAGCTCGTTCCTTCTAAATATCAGGTACAAACTGTTCCATCATATACTCTTCCGCCAAGTTTCTGCCCGCCCCCCAAAAAAACAAATCAAACATTAATCCAGGAGGCTGATCTAATCTTACATCCCACCATTTTCAATCAACACTATTCATACTTATCCTGAGAACCCTCAATCCTTTTGCTAACTGGAAATTCTTGCAGTACTTTTTTTTAGGGTGTTCACTGAGACAGCATTAACTGCCTTATCTGGAAATCTATTCCATAAACTGATAACTATTCATAGCTCTGTCAAAAAAAATTGCTTCCATTTTGAAGCCTTGCTTAAGGCTTGTTAATTTTATACCTATGTCTTCTGGTTCTGTGCTCACAGTCTAAGTTAAGTATCTGCTTGCATCTGCATTATCCATTCCTCTGAGCATTTCAAAAATGGATCTCCTGCATTCAATTTATTTTCTGTAATCAAAACAAGTTTAACTATATAAATCTCTCCTCATAATGTACAGCTAAGTCTCTGAATCATTCTTGTTACTCTTTGAATCCTCTCCAATACAGCAAGATCTTTTGATCAACAATCATTGCCCCTCTCCACATTTCCCTCCAGAATTCCTGTTCATTTAAGGTCAATGTCCTTGCCATCCATGACCTTATTGTGGATGAAGGTTTTGACATCTTGATTTTGTCTGAAACTTGGCTCATGGGTGGCAACACATTGCCCCTTATTAAAGTCTCCCCACAAGGCTACACCACCAGCCTTGCCCAAACTGCCACAGTGGCAGTAGCCCTTATCATCAAGTCTCACTCCATATTCTCTGGCACTTTCTCCTCCTTTAAGCATTGCATTGTATTCAATCCGTCATCTCTCCCCAAAATCCCCGCTCAGCCCCACCCTGAGATTCTTTTGAGATCATGCAGCCTCTGCATTGTGACTCTTCATCTTTGGTTATTTTAACCTCAACCTCAGCTATCCTTGATAATATCTCTGTTAAATTTGCCAACTCATTAAACCTCTCCCTCCATACAAACTCTCCTACCCATATTCATTGCCTCTTTTTCTCACTATCTTTTGTAGCCTCGCTATTCTCATGTCTTAATCGCAGACAAGGCCATCTCTGATCACTTCCTTGTATCCTTTACCACCCACAGGCCCCTACTCCCTACCTAGATTCACTCCCCATTCATTCCTCTAGGATCATCCTGGAAAGCAAAAATAGACTCTGGCTTCTTTTTCCCACGGCCAGTTGCCTCCTTAAACCCCTCAACCCTGCTCCCTCCACCCTCAGCTCTAACATGTGCGAGAAACTCACGGGCTTCTTTGTCACCAAAATAGAGTCTATCCATTCACCTGCCTGTGCTGTTTCCCCTTGTTTACCAAGCCAAACTTCCCCTGCTATAGCCCTGGACACCCAGCCCTTCCTAGTTCTCCCTCATCTCCACCTATGCCCTTTCTGATCTTATCTCATCAATGAGAACCAACTCCTGCTCCTGCTCCCTTATCCCTATTCCCACTACATGGCTGACCACCCAACTTCCCTTCCTGGCCCCATGCCAGTTGATACTGTAAATGCAAACAACCACCCCATCTCCAAACTCGCTATTCTTTCTAAAATCGTTGAATGTGTTGCCACCTGCCAAATCTGTGCCCATCTCTCCTGCAACCCCCTGTTTGAGTTTCTCCAATCAGGTTTCCATACCTCATCAGCAACAAAATGGCCCTAGCCGAAGTCACATACAAATTTCTTCATGATTTTGACCAAGGTGTATTACCCCTTCTCATCCTCCTCAACCTCTCCGCAGCCTTTGATACGGTCAAATGCACTATCCTCCTCCAATGTCTCTCCTCCTTTGTCCAGCTCAGTGGGACTACCCTCACTTGGGTCCACTCGTACCTATCTGATCATATCCAGAGCAGCTCTATCAATGGCTTCCTCTTTCCACCCCAGCACTGTCACTTTGGAAGTCACCTAAGGATCCATCCTTGACCTCTGGTCCAGCTCAGTGAGTCTTTATTGGCTTGATTCCACTCTTAGCTATCCGATTATAGCCAGACCATTTGCAGCAACGGTTTTTCTTCCCACCCTCCTATTGTTACCTCCAAAGTTCCCCAAAGATCTATCTTTGGTCTTCTCTTCATCATCTACATGGTGCCTCTTAAGTACATCATTCACAGACATGAGGTTAGCTTTGACATGTGCACTGATGAATTAAAGTTCTACCTCTTGTCAGATTGCTTGTCTGGAATTTCCTCCAGCTAAATATTAGGATGATCAAAGCCATTGTCTTCACCCCCTTTCATAAATTCCATACCCTTGCCACTAACTCCATCCCCTCCCTGGTCACTCTCTCAGGCTGAACCACTGTCCACGACTTCAGCATCCTATTTGACCCCGAGTTAAGCTTTTGCATCCATATCCTCTCCACTTCTGTAACATCGCTTGCCTCCGCCCCACCTCAGCCTATTTGTTGCTGAAACCCTTATTAATTCTTCGTCACCTCCACACTCAACTATTTCAATGCTCCCTAGCCAGCCTCCCAGTCTTCACCTTCTGTAAAACTTCAGCTCATTCAAAGCTTTGCTTCCCATATTCTATCCCAAACAAAAGTTCACTCATCCCTCACCCCAGTTTTTGCTGAGCTACATTGGCACTTGTTCCCCCAACACATCAAATTTAAAAGTCACATCCTCATGTTTAAATTATATTCATGACCTCAACTGTCCCCATCTCTGTAACCTCCTTCAGGTCTACAACCCCTTGAACTCTCCGTTCCTCTTACTTTGGTCTCTTATTCAAACCCCCCTCCCTCCCTGCCCCCACCCCCCGCCCCCCATTCACCCCACCATTGGCAGCTGTGCTTTTACCCACCGAGGACTCATGCTCTTGAATTTCATTCCTAACTCTCTCCATCTTCCTCTCCTCCTTTGAAGACCCTCCTTGACCAAGTTTTTTTTCACCCTTCCTATCACCTTTTACTTTGGTGCGGATCCAATTTTTTTGATTATCCCTCTGTGGAGCACTTTGGGACAATTTTTCAATGTTAAAATTGCTAATTAAATGCAATTTGTTGTTGCTATTGTTTTGAAGCAAGACATCCCAAATTGTACACATTTTAAATGTTGCCTCACCAATAGTTTGCATAACGCTAGTGTAAAATGTTTCACCTTATAGTCAACTCTTCAGTTGCATGCCAGTCTTAGCTTAGCCCTGATAACAGCTTTACTGGAATCTTTCAATGAATAATCAACATTAAGTTATGTTCCTTTTGTATCTTTTCCTTCTCAAATCAATATTTTTCCGAATACACTTATGCAGTTTTCTAACAAGTCGAAAAGGCTCAGACAAGGTGGGCATGGCACAAGTCAGCTTCTTTATCACCAGCAGAATATAAGATATGTGGTATGAGTGATGCTGTTTGGCTCCTATCCTTATTGGAATGGCTTGTTTCAAACAGTGTGTATTCACTCAACAGTGTTTGGTGGATAACAGAGCCTTTGAGAGACAGCTGTGCTTCCCTTGCAGAAACTTATTGTAGGGATAATGAACTGTATCAACATATGCTGATTAAAATAATACATTTGATGTATTGCAGAAACATATTTTCAGTATATCATGAATACCTCCATATACACATTTTTCCCATTTGATAAACTGTCCAAGAGGAAACTATTGATGAATGTGAAATGATAACGTAGGATTAGATTATACTTGTGTCACCATCTACAGAGACAGGTGCAGTGATTTATAGTTTCACAAAGCTGAATTAATATTCATGCTCTCATTCTGTACTGTTCTACTGCAAAACTTAAGAGCGACATGTTAAAAGAAAGCCAACCTGCTTTAACAAAGATTAGCTCTACAAGATTCAATGCTGTCTAGTAGATGTGCTCCATGAGGATACCTGTGCACTACATCATCAGAGCATTGCTTCATTGCAACTGTGTCAAAATATGTGACTCCTGGCTCCTGCAGGATATGACTCCAATATGTAGAAAATATTGAACATAGGTCTCATTTTGAACTCTGCTATTGTGGGACAGTTTTAGAGGGGCAAGTTCTCCACAGCTACATACTGAACCCTACTTTAAACAGCATGAAAAGAATTGCTTTCATTTGAGTAAATTAGCATAATACTTAGCAAAAGAAACTCCAAGAAAAATTAGGCTGGTGTGTAGAAACATAGAAGATAGGAGCAGGAGTAGGTCATTCGGCCCCTCGAGCCTTTTCTGCCATTTAATGAGATCATGGCTGATCATCCAAATTCAGTACCCTGTCCCTGCTTTCTCCCCATATCCCTTGATCCCTTTAGCCTTAAGAAATATATCTAACTCCTTCTTGAATATATTTAATGAATTGGCCTCAACTGCCTTCTGTGGTAGCGAAGTCCACAGGTTCACTACTCTCTGGGTGAAGAAATTCCTCCTCATCTCAGTCCTAAATGGCTTACCCTTTATCCTTAGACTGTGACCCCTAGTTCTGGACTCCCCCACCATTGGGAACATCCTGCCTGCATCTAGTCTGTCTAGTCCTGTTAGAATTTTATAAGTTTCAATGAGATCCCCTCTCATCCTTCTAAACTCTAGCGAATATAAGCCCAATCGACCCAATCTCTTTTCATATGTCATTCCTGCCATCCCAGGTATCAGTCTGGTGAATCTTCGCTGCACCCCCTCCATGGCAAGAACATCCTTCCTCAGATAAGGTGACCAAAACTGCACACAATACTCAAGGTTTGGTCTCACCAGGGCCCTGTACAACTGCAGTAAGACATCCTTGCTCCTGTACTCGAATCCTCTCGCTATGAAAGCCAACATACCATTTGCCTTCTTAACCGCCAGCTGCACTTGCATGCTTACCTTCAGCGACTGGTGCACAAGGACACCCAGGTCTCGTTACACTTCCCCTTTTCCCAATCTATTGCCGTTCAGATAATAATCTGCCTTCCTGTTTTTGCCACCAAAGTGGATAACCTCGCATTTATCCACATTATACTGCATCTGCCATGCATCTGCCCAATCACCCAATCTGTCCAAATCATACTGGAGTTTCTCTGCATCCTCCTCACAGCAAACACGCCCACCCAGCTTTGTGTCATCTGCAAACTTGGAGATATTACATCTAGTTCCCTCGTCTAGATCATTAATATATATTGTGAATAACTGGGGTCCTAGCACCGATCCCTATGGTACCCCACCAGTCACTGCCTGCCACTCGGAAAAAGACCCGTTTATTCCAACTCTTTGCTTTCTGTCTGCCAACCAGTTCTCTATCCAAGTCAGTACCTTACCCCCAATCCCATGTGCTTTAGCTTTGCATGCTAATCTCTTATGCGGGACCTTCTCGAAAGCCTTCTGAAAGTCCAAATACACCACATCCATTGGTTCTCCCTTATCTATTCTACCAGTTACATCCTCAAAAAATTCCAGTAGATTAGTTAAGCACGATTTACCTTTTGTAAATCCATGTTGACTTTGTCCGATCCTGTCACTGTTTTCCAAGTGCTCTGCTATTACATCTTTTATAATGGACTCTAGCATTTTCCCCACTACCGATGTCAGGCCTATAATTCCCCATTTTCTCTCTGCCACCTTTTTTAAATAGTGGGGTAACATTAGCTACCCTCCAATCCATGGGAACTGTTCCAGATTCTATCGAATGTTGGAAGATGACCAGCAATGCATCTACTATTTCTAGGGCCACTTCCTTAAGTACCCTAGGATGTAGATTATCAGGCCCTGGGGATTTATTGGCCTTCAATCCCGTCATTTCCCTAACACCATTTCCCTACAAATACTGATTTCATTCAGTTCCTCCCTCTCATTAGATCCTATGTTCCTCGACATCTCTGGGAGGTTATTTGTGTCCTCCTTTGTGAAAACAGCACCAAAGTATGTATTTAATTGGTCTGCCATTTTTTTGTTCCCCATTATAAATTCTCCTGATTCTGACTGCAAGGGACCTACGCTTGACTTCACCAATCTTTTTCTCTTCACATATCTATAGAAGTTTTTACAGTCAGTTTTTATGTTCCCTGAAAGCTTACTCTCATACTTTATTTTCCCCCTCTTAATTAATCCCTTTGTCCTCCTTTGCTGAAACCTAAACTGCTCCCAATCCTCAGGTTTGCTGTTTTTTCTGGCCAATTTATATTATGCTATCCCTAATTTCCCTTGTTAGCCACGGTTGAGTCATCTTTTTTGTTTTATTTTTATGCCAAACAGGGATGATCAAATTCTGTAGTTCATCCATGCAATCTTTAAATGTTTGCCATTGCCTATTCACTGTCAACCCTTTATGTATGAAAGAGAATACAGATAAATAGACCACAGACTAACAAGAGCGGGGTATTTCCAACCATACAAATGCAACATGTTTTTGTCTATTCTTTTCCCATTATCCTTTCTTATATTTGTTTATATTTATTTTATATTTATCCTTATTTCCTTCTTCTGATTTCATTTCCATTTAGCTCCCATATGCATATTGTTTTAACTTTTTGTATGTTGCCATTTTTAATCAATAGAGCTTCACATAATCCAATGCAAATCCAGTGTTCGGCAACTGAGGTAATATATTCATCCATCTATAAATCTCCTGTGCAAAAGGCTCTTCAGTGAATAAAAGTTTATTCACAGCTTTGTTCTAGATGTCAAGTACAACAAAATTCTACCCAAAACTATTCCTATGGAAAAATCAACAGATTGCAAATGAGGTCACAAGATAAAACGTGTGAATGTCCTTGTGCAGATTTTCAACTTATTCACAAATAATTGCCATTTGCTTTGAGTGAAATTAAAATTATTATTGCTTTCTGTTTTACCCTACAGTTATGTTGCCACTGTTGTAGGTTTTGATAGATAAATTACCAGACATCCTCTGCATCTTCATCACATTCAGCCCCATACTTGCATTTTCCACACTTCACGTGTTTTTGGCGTCTTTCTGTTCCCGAGCCCTCATATTCTGCACAGAAATAATGTTAAGAGTTAATTAGATGTTTCTGACAATACTGTATATGGAAAAAAGCAACACAGAAACAAACGGTACTTCTGTTGACTTTGTATAACTTTGCACATAATTAAGGAAAATGACTGTTCACTGATCAAACACATCCTGATACGATGATACTTTGCCTGTAAACCACACTTGTCAACAGGATTCTTCTTGTTTGATTAAGTGGCATGTATAGTGCTTAATATTATGTATTTCATATGTAATTTATAATGGAAAGTTTATAAAGAAATATCACAGTTCATGGTTACATAAAGTTAGACCACTGGTGGTCTTAGCTCTAGTCTCCAAATGTCAAAAGAATGGATTTATGTTTGTTGAGTTATACCACAAAATCTATATTCTACTGTACAAATGTAAAATTAGTTAATAATCATAATTCATGTTGTCTCTAATTATACTTTCAAAATATTATAATGGTAGGGACTTATGATTTTTGCTGTTAATGAAAATATGAAAGTTGATGCCAACAGCACTAACATTTTTTCTTACTCCATCTCTTGCCCTTTTCTCTGTAAAGGTGAATAGGTGTTCGATATATTAGGTAGGCAATCAAATAATATTTATCGGAGGTAATATGAGATTACATAACAGTTTCTTACAAAATCTATATTTTTTCTTAATATTATTACTGCTTTGCTAACCACCACCCTAATGCAGAAAGAAAACGCTGATTAATGATGATACTACAGTGTTGTAACTGTTGTCACGAACGGCCCATCCTCTGTGTGTGTTCTGGACTTGTGCCTATCAGTTTATGTGCATTCTTTAAAGTAAAAATGGATAAAGAAAAGAACAAAATGAATGAATAATTAGTTTCGCAATGCTAATGATCTTCTGCTGTCAAGCACCCTGCAGTGTGCATCTGGACTTGCAATTCAGTCAAGTATGTCTGTATTTATGTACCAAGCATTGCATTTGTTAGTTGGTATTTCAACAGCAGTCCAATTTTCAGAGTTATTTCCTAGCCTCCCTGCCCTCATTGCGAGCTCCCGAAAAGAACACAAGGAACTCCCAGCTGAGGTACTTTCTTCCCCCTGCCCCACTCAGGCCTGCAGCTGCACTCCTGTTTCTTGGCTTGCCAAAGGGCAGGCCTGTGCCAGCAATGTGCCCAGGCCATACTAATGGCCCAGAATAGGAATGCCACATGCTACTGCTTCATCACAGGTGCAGCACACCCCTTCAAGTACACTGTGCCTGCCAAGTACCCAGTGTGTGTGTGTGTGTATTTGTTTGGGGTGGGGGGGGCGGGGGAGAGGGGGTGGCAGGGCAGCAGTGGTTGGCATATGAGGAAATGAATGTACAGGAAACAAATAAACAAAAAAAACTTCTGTCAAAATAAACTTCTTGTTCTCTCTATAACACAGCACAATAAAGTTTTTAAAAAATGATGGAAAGAAAGAAATCAGAACCTGGACAATGTAAAAGCTGGAAAAGTAAATCCAAGATCAGGTGAGGCAGCATCTCTTCAGGGAAAGGGATGAACTGCATCTTCACATAGTGGAGCTGATTCTGACAATGAGTGATTAAATCCTGCGACAGGGAATGGAGTTAGAAGACAGCAGGCTGTAGATAACTGATGATAAACATATGTGACGTCAAAGACCTGTCCTAAAGAAATGAAGAATGAAGGAAATCTCTAATGCTACATTAGGTTTAACACATTTTCCTCACTTTCTAAGCAAGAAGAGTGAAAAAGGAACTACACTGGCATGAGGGCATGATGAATTTACCTGCTCCTAAATTTATATAAATCAGGCCATCAACTACAGATCAACTGACTACAGGGAATTAACTATTTCCCACTAAGGGTGTGATATGGTCAATGAGACAGGCCTGTGGTGTGATGAGATACTGCAACCTACAGCTTATTACCAAGATACTGTGATGAGTGCTGAGATGCAGCAGGTACTGCATAACCAAGTTGACATAAATGTGCAGTTTGATACAAACCATATACAGTATGTATATGTCTAATCAGATTCCACATAGTGACAAAGTATTAACTGGCAGATGATCTAATCAAGCAGAAGAGCTATGAAACAGATGTCATTCAATGCAATTAAGATGAAGTGTAACTGATAAAATGCAAGAGGATAAAAGGTGATGAAATGTGATTACCGATATAATAAAAGCTTACCAATAAATGATGATAATTACAGTCTGTTTAAAAGTGAGGAATGAAGGTCAGGATTGTAACCGGGAGTAAAAAGGATAGAAAAACAGCGTAAATTTCAGAATACGTGAAGAGAAAATCCTACCTGACCTCGTCCTCACCAATCTACCTGTCGCAGATGCAGCTGTCCATGACAGCATTGGTAACAGTGACCACCGCACCATCTTTGTGGAGACAAAGTCTAGCCTCCACACTGAGGACACCCTCCAATGTGTTGTGTGGCACTACCACCACGCTAAATGGGATAGATTCAGAACAGATCTAGCAGCTCAAAACTGGGCATCCATGAGGCGCTGGGGGCCATCAGCAGCAGCAGAATTGTATTCCACCACAATCTGTAACTTCATGGCCCGGCATATCCCTCACTCTACCATTACCATCAAGCCAGGGGACCAACCCTGGTTCAATAAGGAGTGTAGAAGAGCATGCCAGGAGTAGCACCAGGCATATCTAAAAATGTGGTGCCAACCTGGGGAGGCTGCAACACAGGACTACATGCATGCTAAAAAGCAGAAGCAGCCATGCTATAGACAGAGCTAAGCAATTTCACAATCAACGGATCAGGTCAAAGCTCTGCAGTCCTGCCACACCCAATCGTGAATGGTGGTGTACCATTAAACAACTAACGGGAGGAGGAGGCTCCATGAATATCCCCATTCTCAATGATGGTGGAGCCCAGCACGTGAGTGCAAAAGACAAGGCTGAAGTGTTTGCACCGTCTTCAGCCAGAAGTGCCAGATGGATGATCCATATTGGCCTCCTCCTGAGGTCCCCACCATCACAGAAGCCAGTCTTCAGTCAATTCTATTCACTCCAAGTGATATCAAGAAACGGCTGAGTGCACTGGATATAGCAGAGGCTGTGGGCCCCGACAACATCTCGGCTGTCGTGCTGAAGACTTGTGCTCCAGAACTAGCTGCACCTCCAGTACAGCTACAACACTGGCATCTATCCGACAATGTGGAAAACTGCCCAGGTATGTCCTGTCTACAAAAAAGCATGACAAATCCAATCTGGCCAATTACCGCCCCATCAGTCCACTCTCAATCATCAGCAAAGTAATGGAAAGGGTCATCGACAGTGCTATCAAGCGACACTTACTCATCAATAATCTGATCACAGATGCTCAGTTTTGGTTCTGCCGGGACCACTCAGCTCCAGACCTTATTAGAGCCTTGGTCCAAACATGGACAAAGGAGGTGAATTCCAGAGGTGAGGTGAGGTGAGAGTGACTGCCCTTGACCCAAGTGTGGCATCAAGGAGCCCTAGTACAATTGAAGTCAATGGGAATCGGGGGGAAAACTCTCCACTGGCTGGAGTCATACCTAGCATAAAGGAAGATTTTTTTTAAAATATGCATTTTTATGGGATGTGGGTGTTGCTGACAAGGCCAGCATTTATTGCCCATCCCTAATTGCCCTTGAGAAGGTGGTGGTGAGCAGCCTTCATGAACCGCTGCAGTACGTGCTGTTAGGGAGGGTGTTCCAGGATTTTGACCTAGTTGACCCATGTTGTGGTTGTTGGAGGTCAATCATCTCAGCCCCAGGACATCGCTGCTGGGGTTACTCAGGGCATTGTCCTAGGCCCAACCATCTTTCACTGCTTCATCAATGACCTTTCCTCAATCATAAGGTCAGAAGTGGGGATGTTTGCTGTTGATTGCACAGTGTTCAGTTCAATTCGCAACTTCTCAGATAATGAAGCAGTCAGTGCCCACATACAGCAAGACCTGGACAACATTTAGGCTTGGGCTGATAAGTGGCAAGTCATATTCGTGTCACACAAGTGCCAGGCAATGACTATCACCAAAAAGAGAGTCTAACCACCTCCTCTTGACATTCAACGGTATTACCATCGTTGATGAGTGACTTGCCATGAGCCCTTTGCTAGTATTTTTCTGAAACTGGCAGCAAGGAGTTGCATTAAAGCACCCTGTGACTTTCCTTGTGGGGAACAACCTTATTTTTAGTCAAAGAAATCTCACTACCATAAAGCTGGGACTGTATGGAGGATCATAGGCAGGGGTACCTATCATACTTATATAGGTGGAGCTGTTGCTAAACCCGAAACACTACAGTGTAGTGTCTCCCACCCTTCCACCTCCTCTAACCTTTTAGGGGTTAGGGGAAGTTGAAAAGGTAGGTTCAATTTATTTTATTTCAGGAGCCTAACCTAGGTGGAAAAGGTTCCAGGACAGGAGGCGGCAGTGAAAATACAACACCAGAAAACAGGTAGGTGACTGGTTGGTGAGTACTTTCACAAACTTATTCTAAGTAGAATTCAATAATTAAGCTAAATCGTAGTAAATAAAAAGGTATTGTAAGGGTTAAGTCATGGAAGGGCAGCTCAGACCCGTGTCATGCTCCTCCTGTGCCATGTGGGAAATCAGGGACACTGTCCCTGACAACTATGTGTGCAGGAAGTGTGTCCAGCTGCAGCTCCTAGCGGACCGCATGGCGGCGCTGGAGCTGCGAATGGACTCACTCTGGAGCATACGCGATGCTGAGGATGTTGTGGATAGCACATTCAGTGAGTTGGTCACACCGCAGGTAAAGGCTAGCTCAGACAGTAAATGGGTGACCAAAAGGCAGGGTAAAGGCAGGAAGGTAGTGCAGGAGTCACCTGCGGTCATCTCCCTCCAAAACAGGTTTACCGTTTTGGGTACTGTTGGGGGAGATGACTTATCAGGGGAAGGCACCAGCAGCCAGGTTCAGGGCACCATGACTGGCTCTGCTGCACAGAAGGGCGGGAAAAAGAGGGATAGGGCTATAGTGATAGGGGATTCAATTGTAAGGGGGATAGATAGGAGTTTCTGTGGCCGAGACCGAGACTCCAAGATGGTGTGTTGCCTCCCTGGTGCAAGGGTCAAGGATGTCTCGGAGCGGGTGCAGAGCATTCTGAAGGGGGAGGGGGATCAGCCAGTTGTCGTGGTACATGTAGGTACCAACGATGTAGGTAAAAAGAGGGAGGAGGTCCTACAAGCTGAATTTAGGGAGTTAGGAGCTAAATTGAAAAGTAGGACCTCAAAGGTAGTAATCTCTGGATTGCTACCAGTGCCACGAGCTAATAAGTTTAGAGAGAGTAAGATAGATAAGCTAAATACGTGGCTTGAGCAGTGGTGCAAGGGAGAGGGATTTAAATTCTTGAGGCATTGGAACCAGTTCTTGGGGAGGAGTGACCTGTACCAAGGGGACGGTCTACACCTGAACTGTGAGGGAGCCGATGTCCTCGGGGTAATATTTTCTAGGGCGGTTCGGGAGGATTTAAACTAATTTGGCAGGGGGATGGGAACCTAGGTAGTGGAAAAGAGGGAAGTCATATGAAGTCAGAAATAGATGGTAGAAAGGTGAGAAGCAATAAGCAAAGGAGAGAAACACAAAGGGCCAAACTAATTCATAATGAGAGTGTGAAAAAAGCAAGCCTGAAGGCTTTGTATCTTAATGCTAGAAGCATTAGGAACAAGGTGGATGAATTAGTTGTGGAAATAGAGGTAAACAAGTATGATTTGATTGGGATTACAGAAACGTGGCTGCAGGGTGGGCAAGGCTGGGAACTTAACATCCAGGGATATACAATATTTAGGAAGGATCGGCAAAAAGGTAGGGGAGGTGGGGTAGCATTGCTGGTAAAGGAGGGGATTAATGCAATGGAAAGGAAGGATATTAACTCGGATGAAACGGAATCTGTATGGGTAGAAATGAGAAATAGCAAGGGGAGGAAAACGTTAGTGGGTGTGATATATAGGCCTCCAAATAGTAATATGGAGGTGAGGGAAGGCATAAAAAGGGAAATTAGAGAAGCGTGCGATAAGAGCACAGCTGTCATCATGGGTGACTTTAATTTACATATTGATTGGACTACCCAAATTAGTAAAAATTCTGAGGAGGAGGAATTCCTGGAATGTTTTCGGGACGGTTATCTGGACCAATATGTCGAGGAGCCGACTCGAGATCAGGCCATTTTAGACTGGGTATTGTGCAATGAGAAGGGACTTATCAGCAATCTTCTTGTACGAGGCCCCTTGGGTCAGAGCGATCATAATATGATCGAGCTCTCAGTCGAGATGGAGAGTGAGGAAATTGAATCAGAGACTAAGGTCCAGAACTTAAATAAAGGGAATTACGAGGGTATGAGACGGGAATTGGGTAAGATTGATTGGGTGGTGTTTCTGGGGGGATTGACAGTGGAGAGACAATGGCAAGCATTCAAAGATAGAATGGAAGAATTCCAGAACATGTTTATACCGGTTTGGCATAAAAATAAACCTAAAAAGGTGGCTCAACCGTGGATAACGAGGGAAATTAGGGACAGCATAAAATCAAAAAAAAGGGCATATCAACTGGCAAAAAAAAGCACCAGACCGGAAGATTGGGGGCAGTACAGGATACAGCAAAAGAGGACAAAGGGATTAATCAGGAAGGGGAAAATAGAATACGAAAGTAAACTTGCAGCAAACATAAAGACAGACTGCAAAAGCTTTTATCGGTATATCAGGAGGAAAAGACTGGTAAAATCCCAAGTCGGTCCCTTGCAGTCCGATTCGGGAGAATATATAATGGAGAATAAGGAAATGGCAGACCAATTAAACTCATACTTTGGTTCTGTATTCACAAAGGAGGACACAAATAACCTCCCAGGAATATCGGCAAACATAGGGACTAATGAGAGGGAGGAGCTGACAGAAATTAGTATCTCTAGGGATATGGTGTTGGGTAAGTTGAGGGGACTGAAGGCCGACAAATCCCCGGGGCCTGATAAACTACATCCTAGGGTACTTAAGGAGGTGGCCCTGGAGATAGCAGATGCTCTAAGGATCATCTTCCGGAACTCCATTGACTCGGGAACAGTACCCGTGGATTGGAGGGTAGCTAATGTTACCCCAATATTTAAAAAGGGGGGTAGAGAGAAAGCAGGGAATTATAGACCAGTAAGCCTTACATCGGTTGTGGGCAAAATGCTAGAGTCCATTATTAAGGATAAAATAGCGGAGCACTTGACAAATGGGGAAAGGATCGGACAGAGTCAACATGGATTTACAAAGGGTAAATCGTGTTTGACTAATCTGCTGGAATTTTTTGAGGAAGTAACTGGTAAAATAGATGGGGGAGAGCCAGTGGATGTGGTGTACCTTGACTTCCAGAAAGCCTTCGATAAGGTTCCACACAAAAGATTATCATGCAAAATTAAGGCTCATGGGATTGGGGGCAAAGTATTAACGTGGATAGAGAACTGGCTGGCGGATAGAAAACAGAGAGTTGGAATAAACGGCTCGTTTTCGGAGTGGCAGGCAGTGACCAGCGGGGTGCCGCAAGGATCTGTCCTGGGACCCCAGCTGTTCACAATATATATAAATGATCTGGATCAGGGAATTGGATGCAATATTTCCAAATTCGCTGACGACACTAAACTAGGAGGAGGGGTGGGCTCTGATGAGGATGTCAGGAGGCTACAGTGCGATTTGGACAGGTTGGGGGAATGGGCAGATACGTGGCAGATGCACTATAATGTGGATAAATGCGAGGTTATCCACTTTGGGGGTAAAAACAGGAGGGTAGATTATTATCTAAATGGCAATAGATTGGGAGATGGGGAAGTGCAGAGGGACCTGGGTGTTCTTGTGCACCAGTCACTGAAGGAGAGCATGCAGGTGCAACAGGCGATCAAGAAGGCAAATGGTATGTTGGCCTTCATATCAAGGGGGTTCGAGTATAGGAATAGGGATACCTTACTACAGCTGTACAAGGTGCTGGTGAGACCGCATCTGGAGTATTGTGTACAGTTTTGGTCGCCCCATCTGCGGAAGGATGTTCTTGCCATGGAAAGAGTGCAACGGCGATTCACCAGGCTGATACCTGGAATGGCGGGAATGACCTACGAAGAGAGATTAAATAGTTTGGGCTTGTACTCACTGGAGTTTAGAAGATTGAGAGGGGATCTCATCGAAACATATAAAATTATGGCAGGCCTGGACAGGCTGAATTCAGAGAGAATGTTTCCAATGGCCGGGGAGCACAGAACCAGGGGCCACAGTCTAAAAATAGCGGGCAAATCATTTAAAACAGAGATGAGGAAGAATTTCTTCACTCAAAGAGTGGTGAGCCTGTGGAATTCCCTGCCACAGAGGGCTGTGAAGGCTAATTCAATAAATATTTTCAAGAGAGAATTGGATATATTTCTGAAGGCTAAGGGGATTAAGGGTTACGGAGAAAAGGCGGGGACGGGGTACTGAACTGGTAAGATCAGCTATGATCTCAGACGAAGATCAGCCATGATCTCATTGAATGGCGGAGCAGGCTCGAAGGGCCGAATGGCCTACTCCTGTTCCTATCTCTATGTTTCTATACTAGTCTATAACGCAGTGTGTTGTGACCCTGACTTGCCACACTACTGTGTTGCCCCATTTTGGAAACATTTTCAAACATTTTTTCATCTAATGACATGTTCAACATGTAAGCTTCTAAACTATTTCCTCAGCTATATTATTCAATCTTCTGATTAGGACAGTGTTGAAGCCATGCCTAACAGGCTAAGAAGTTGTTGAAGCTGCTTTAATGCCTAAGGAGTGAAAGACAAACCTGATTTACTCTTGTGAGTGAGCCATGATGATAATGAGGCAGGTTAAAAGTAGGGTGAGAACAAATACAGTGGCAAGCTGCCATGCTGATTGACATTACGGAAGGAAAATTATATTAACACTGTACAGATTTCAATTGTAACAACAGATCATTCACCAAAAGGGAGACAGCTGAGAAAATCGGAGTCCATGTGGATTTCAAAAACAGTTTAGGGGAAACTCAGTAAGCAATGCCATTGGAAAAAGCACTGCTCATCCTTTCTTTGAAAAGGTACAAGCGACAATAACTAAGCTAATCAGCTATTTTATCTGAAGGAAAATTGTTTCCTACCCTCTAATTGCAGACATGTGTATCAATATACACAGTAACTGAACTAATAAATGTATTAGCCACTATGAGATCTTAAGCTTGCAGCAAACTAAAGGTTAGGCACTTCAACCAAAATGTTAGGAGTAAATTGATGGCACAGAAATGCTAATAATATTGCAGTCAAAGTAACTGAATGGTGAAGAAACAATGAGTGACCTACTGGTTGGTTAGTTTAATCATGACTAATTAAATCAACAAAGCAAGCAATAATTTGGGAATGCAGAACAGATTAAAACAAGCAAACTCCTATAGCAAACAAACTCCTAAAGCAAGCATGATAGCAAAATACTGCGGATGCTGGAAATCCGAAATAACAACAGGAAACGCTGGAAAACCTCAGCAGGCTAGGCAGCATCGGTGGAGAGAGAAACAGAGTTAACGGTTCAGGTCGATGACCTTTCGTCAGAACTGGAAAAAAAAACAGGAAATGGAAAGAACATAAGAAATATAAGCAGGAACAGGCCACTTGGCCCCTCGAGCCTGCGCCGCCATTCAATAAGATCATGGCTGATCTTGGGCTCAAAACCACTTCCCCGTCCGCTCCCCATAACCCTTCAATCCCTTATCTTGCAAAAATGTGTCTGTCTCCACCTCAAATGTATTTAATGACCCAGCCTCCACAGCTCTGCGGCGCAGAGAATTGCATAGATTTACGACCTGCTGAGAGAAGAAATTCCTCCTCATCTCAGTTCTAAAAGGGCGACCCTTTATTCTAAAACTGTGCCCCAGCGTTCTAGATTTCCATCCTCTCTGCATCTACCTTGTCGTGCCCCCTCAGTATCTTATGGGCTCGATTTTCATTGAGCGTGGAGTCGGGCTTGGAGGCGTGTGGGGGGGTTAAAGTCGCAAAAACTGGCGGGCGGGACCCCCCCGCCTGCTTCCCGACTCCGAGCAATTTTAACTCAGGTGTGTCTGATGGTCCCGACTCCGTCCCGCATCCAACAGGTCGGACAGGTCTTTAAGGCCCTTAATTACCACTAAGTGGCCTCTATAATCCTATTTTAACAGGCCCTTGCAAATTTAACCCTTTTCCCACGTAAAACACGCCTGGTGGGAATCACGAATGTGAAACCTGGCGGGAGCACTATTGGATTGCTGACTACCAACTGCAGGTCAACCATTAAAGAGGAGATTTGATCAGCCATCATTTGCAGGTGGCACGACTTAGAGGTCTCAGGTCTGGGGCAACTTTTACATAGAAACATAGAAGATAGGAGCAGGAGTAGGCCATTCGGCCCCTTGATCCGCCATTCAATGAGATCATGGCTGATCATCCAGACTCAGTACCCTGTCCCTGCCTTCTCCCCATATCCCTTGATCCCTTTAGCCTTAAAAAATATATCTAACTCCTTCTTGAATATATTTAATGAATTGGCCTCTACTGCCTTCTGTGGTAGAGAATTCCACAGGTTCACCACTCTCTGGGTGAAGAAATTCCTCCTCATCTCTGTCCTAAATGGCTTACCCCTTATCCTTAGACTGTGACCCCTGGTTCTGGACTACCCTGCCATCGGGAACATCCTTCCTGCATCTAGTCTGTCTAGTCCTGTTAGAATTTTATAAGTTTCAATGAGATCTCCTCTCATTCTTCTAAACTCCAGCGAGTATAAGCCCAATCGACCCAATCTCTCCTCATACGTCATTCCTGCCATCCCAGAAATCAGTCTGGTAAATCTTCGCTGCACTCCCTCCATGGCAAGAACATCCTTCCTCAGATAAGGCGAACAAAACTGTACACAATACTCAAGATGTGGTCTCACCAAGGCCCTGTACAACTGCAGCAAGACATCCTTGTTCCTGTACTCGAACCCTCTCGCTACGAAGGCCAACATACCATTTGCCTTCTTAACCGCCAGCTGCACCTGCATGCTTACCTTCAGCGACTGGTGCACAAGGACACCCAGGTCTCGTTGCACTTCCCCTTCTCCCAATTTATTGCCATTCAGATAATAATCTGCCTTCCTGTTTTTGCCACCAAAGTGGATAACCTTGCATTTATCCACATTATACTGCATCTGCCATGCATCTGCCCAATCACCCAACCTGACCAAATCATACTGGAGTTTCTCTGCATCCTCCTCACAGCAAACACGCCCACCCAGCTTTGTGTCATCTGCAAACTTGGAAATATTAGATCTAGTTCCCTCGTCTAGATCATTAATATATATTGTGAATAACTGGGGTCCTAGCACCGATCCCTGCAGTACCCCACTAGTCACTGCCTGCCACTCGGAAAAAGACCCGTTTATTCCAACTCTTTGCTTTCTGTCTGCCAACCAGTTCTCTATCCAAGTCAGTACCTTGCCCCCAATCCCATGTGTCTTAACTTTACACGCTAATCTCTTATGCGGGACCTTATCAAAAGCCTTCTGAAAGTCCAAATACACCACATTCACTGGTTCTCTCTTATCTATTCTACCAGTTACATCCTCAAAAAATTCCAGTAGATTAGTCAAGCATGATTTACCTTTTGTAAATCCATGTTGACTTTGTCCGATCCTGTCGCTGTTTTCCAAGTGCTCTGCTATTACATCTTTTATAATGGACTCTAGCATTTTCCCCACTACCGATGTCAGGCTTACCAGTCTATAATTCCCCATTTTCTCTCTACCACCTTTTTTGAATAGTGGGGTAACATTAGCTACCCTCCAATCCATGGGAACTGTTCCAGAGTCTATAGAATTTTGGAAGATGACCAGCAATGCATCTACTATTTCTAGGGCCACTTCCTTAAGTACCCTGAGATGTAGATTATCAGGCCCTGGGGATTTATCGACCTTCAATCCCATCAATTTCCTTAACTCCATTTCCCTACAAATACTGATTTCTTTCAGTTCCTCCCTTTCATCAGACCCTATGTTCCCCGATATCTCTGGGAGGTTATTTATGTCCTCCTTTGTGAAGACAGAACCAAAATATATATTTAATTGGTCTGCCATTTCTTTGTTCCCCATTATAAATTCCCCTGATTCTGACTGCAAGGGACCTACGCTTGACTTCACCAATATTTTTCTCTTCACATATCTATAAAAGCTTTTACAGTCAGGTACTGTTCCTTGAGCTTACGCTGAGCTTCCGTGGAACAATGGAAGAGGCCGAGGACGGTGAGGTCTGAGTGGGAGTGGAGCGGTGAATTAAAGTGACAGGCCACTGGGAGCTCGGGGTCCCCCTTACGGACTGAACGGAGGTGTTCCGCAAAGCGGTCACCCAATCTGCGTTTGGTCTCCCCAATGTAGAGGAGACCACATCGTGAGCAGCGAATACAGTATACTAAATTGCAAGAAGTACAAGTAAATCGCAGTTTCACCTGGAAGGGGTGTTTGGGGCCCTGGACAGTGGGAAGGGGAGAGGTATAAGGGCATGTGTTACATCTCCTGCGCTTGCACAGGAAGGTGCCGGGCGAAGGGGAAGGGGTGCTTAGGCTGGTAGAGGAGTGGACTAGGGTGTCGTGGAGGGAGCGGTCCCTACGGAATGCTGAAAAGGGAGGTGAGGGGAAGATGCGGTTGGTGGTGGGATCACTTTGGAGGTGGTGGAAATGGTGGAGGATGATCCGTTGAACGTGGAGGCTAGTGGGGTGAAAGGTGAGGACAAGGGGAACTCTATCGTGGTTCCGGGAGAGAGGGGCAGGGGTGAGGGCAGAAGTGCAGGAGATAGAACGGACACGGTCGAGGGCCGTGTCAACCACAGTAGAGGGGAATCCTCGGTTGAGGAAAAAGGAAGACATGTCGGAAGCACTGGTAGGGAAGGTGGCATCGTCGGAGCAGATGCAGTGGAGATGGAGAAACTGGGAGAATGGAATAGAGTCCTTACAGGAGGCGGGGTAGGAGGAAGTGCAGTCCAGGTAGCTGTGGGAGTCAGTGGGCTTGTAGTGAATGTTAGTCAATAACCTATCCCCAGAGATGGAGATGGAGAAGTTGAGGAAGGGAAGGGAAGAGTCGAAGATGGACCATGTGAAGGTGAGGGAAGGGTGGATATTGGAAGCAAAGTGAATGAAATTTTCTAGTTCAGGGCGAGAGCAGGAGACGGCACCGATACAGTCATCAATGTACCGGAAAAAGAGGTGAGGGAGGGGACCCGAGTAGGACTGGAACAAAGAGTGTTCCACATATCCCACGAAAAGGCAGGCATAGCTAGGACCCAAAATAACAACAGAAAATGCTGGAAAAACTCAGCAAGCCAGGCAACATCCGTGGAGAGAAATTTGAGTTGACGTTTCGGGTCGAAACCCTTTTTCAAAACTGGAAAGAAAAGAAAATAGATCAAAGGCAGGGCTGCGATTGAACAAAAGAAGTAAAAGAGACAATAAAAGGTATTCGAAACAAGACGAGATGGTATTAGGCCGGTGGAGACAAAAGGCAGCTGAGATTAGGTGTGAAGTGTACTGGCAGGTAAGAGACAGCTGCCAGGTGGGTACCCATAGCAAGACCTTTGATTTGAAGGAAATGAGTGGAGTCAAAGGAGAAGTTGTTCAATGTGAGAACAAGTTCAGCCAGGCAGAGGAGGGTGGTGGTGGATGGGGACTGGTTGGGCCTCTGTTCAAGGAAGAAGCAGAGCACCCTCAAGCCATCCTGGTGGGGGACGGAGGTGTGGAGGGATTGTACGTCCATAGTGAAAAGGAGGCGGTTGGGGCCGGGAAACTGGAAACTGTTAAAGTGGTGGAGGGCGTCGGAAGAGTTGCGGATGTAGGTGGGAAGAGACTGGACAAGGGGAGAAAAAATAGAGTTGAGATAGCAAGCAAGCTCCTATAGCAAGCAAACTCCTAAAGAAAGCAAACTTCTATAGAAAGCATATGGAAATACTGTATTAACTCTTAAGTATTAAGTTAATTTACAACATTCAAATTACACGTGGAAATTGAAATTGTGCTGTGTAATATTAGTAATAACTGTATTTCTATAACGTTCCTTTAGCCACTATTTTACTTTAAATAGTTAATGCCTTCAGTAAAATAGCAAACAGAAGAATTTCACATAAACCCATTACCGTGCCTGCTATTAGTATCACACAACCTGATTTCAACCCCATTATTTGATATAACATCTAAAAAAGATATTTGTGCATTTTAAAAGTTGTGTTCGGTCTTTAAGTCCCAGTTTCTGGAATGAGCTTAAGATGCAGAGTCTCCACCCATCCCTACAAGGCCATTGGTATAAGGGGAGGGCAGAGCCAAGGTTCTGGACTCCCTAAGTCAGCAGTTTCCACTCCTCGGACCTCAGTTTAGACTCGGCGTAACATTGGTGCAGGTACGACTGGTCTCTGCTGAGGACAAGGCTTGGGTTAAGGCATGGACCTTTGGCGATCAGAGGAGAGAAATTGTTAAATGAAAAATTAAAGTAGCCCCCTGACTTGGGGCCACTGGAACCACAATCCTCAGTTTTAATTGGGGGGGGGGCATGTTTTTCTTTACAGCAATTTCTTGAGACAATATCACTGCCGCCACTGGTGGGGAGAAGGAAGTAGGGGATACACAAGGCCAGAGTTGGAGGAATGCAGACATCTCTGAGGATTGTAGGGCTGAATAGGATATGGGCAGCTGCGTTTTGGATGAGCTTAAGTTTATGGAGGGTGGAAGATGGGAGGCCAGCCAGGAGAGAATTGGAATAGTTGAGTCTAGAGGTAACAAAGGCATGGTTGACGGTTTTAGCAGCAGATGGGCTGAGGCAGGGATGGAGACGGGTTATATTACGGAGGTGGAAGTTGGTGGTCTTGGTGATGGAGAGAATATGGCATCAGAAGCTCAGCTCAACCGAGGTTGTGAACAGCCTGGTTGAGCCTGAGACAGTGGCCAGAGAGGGGGAAGGAATCATTGACTAGGGAACGGAGTATGTGGCAAGGACCAAAGACAATGGTCCTCCTAAAACTAACTGTGGTGATTATTCTTGTTTTATAAGAAGCATTGTAATTGGTTGCCTGTTTTCCTGCCTTGAGATATATGCTGTAAACTTGTTGGTTAGTTGATTCCATGTGACTTGTGGTGGCCATCTTAAATTCAGTTCTCTACAGTTTGGTTGAGACTGGGTGCTTAACATGTACTGCTGTTTTTTTAAGGTTAATAAAGCCTAGCTTTTGAAAGGCAAGCTACTCTTTATTTCAATTTATTAACCTTTTGCTATAATGGAACGATATCTTCAACCGGAACGATTTAATGCTGACCCTAATTCTGCAGGAGTGGATGATCAATGGAAACATTGGTATCGTACATTTAAAAACTTTTTGGGCGTGTTGGATCAGCAATCTCTGAATAAGTTGGATATACTAATCAACTACATTGCTCCGGATGTGTATAAGTATATTTTGGACTGTGAAACTTATGAATTGGCTATTGCTACGTTGGAATTTTTTTTTGTTAAACCCAAAAATGAGGTATTTGCACGTCACCTTTTATCTGCCCATAGGCAGCAGGCGGGAGAATCCTTGGATGCTTATTTACAAGCACTCCGGCGCCTTGGTGCTAACTGTAATTATAAGGCCGTGTCTGCAGAAGAACATAAGGAAGAGTCGGTACGGGATGCATTTATTAATGGATTACTGTCTAGATCAATTCGTCAGCGGATATTAGAAAATAAGACCTTGGATCTTAAGAGTGCTTTTGAGCAAGCCTCTACATTGGATTTGGCTCAGAGAAGTTCGGATTCTTATGCTCTTTTTGATCGGCCTGCGACCGTGGTTTCGGCAGTTCCGGATGAAAGGGAGTCACTTGGATTTAATAGGAGTGGTTTACCAGATTCCGAAACAGTTTCTACTTCGGCAGCTGTTGCCTCTAGGATTCAGAAGTGTTATTTTTGCGGGAACGCCCGGCACCCCCGTCTGAAGTGCCCTGCCCGGGAGGCTGTGTGTAGTAAATGCGGCAAGGGAGGTCATTATGCATGTGTTTGCAAATCAGTTGCCTCCTCTGCGACCATTCAGCCTTTAGATAGGGCGTTTATTGCATCAGTTTCTGCCGCCTTTTCCCATGGCCTAAACAAAGCTATAGTTATGGCCCAAGTTAATGGGTTAGAAGTGAAGGCCCTTATAGATACGGGCAGTACTGAGAGCTTTATAAGTCTTCAGTTTGTGAGGGAGAAGCGTTTGAAAATTTCGCCTGCTTCCTATCAGGTGTGTATGGCTCAGACGACTCTCACCTCACAAGTAGCTGGTTGTTGCCTTGTGAAATTAATTCTCCTAGGTAATACGTATACTGATATACGCCTATCCGTTCTGCCTAATCTCTGTGCGGACATTTTGATTGGTCATGATGTGCTTCAATTACATGAGTCCCTCAGTCTTTCTTTCGGAGGAACTAAGCCACCTTTGTCTATTTGTGGATTAACTTCTTTATTCATTTCTCCATTATCACTTTTTTCCAATTTGATGCCGGACTGTAAGACAATTGCTACCAAGTCAAGAAGGTATAGCAGTCAGGATAAAGAATTTATTAATTCTGAAGTTCAACATCTTTTATCGGAAGGAATCATTGAACCTAGTTTTTCGCCCTCTGGCGGGCACAGGTAGTTGTCACCACTAATGAGAGACATAAGAAGCGAATGGTGATAGACTACTCTCAAACTATTAACAGGTATACTCAATTAGATGCGTACCCCCTGCCTAAGATTGATGAGCTTATCAATAAAGTATCTCAATATAAGGTTTTTAGCACTATTGACCTAAAGAGTGCTTATCATCAGATTCCTATCGCTAAGAGGGACAAACCATATACGACCTTTGAAGCTGGCGGAAAGCTGTACCAGTTTTGCCGAGTACCATTCGGTGTTACTAACGGTGTCGCCTGTTTTCAACGGGCAATGGATGCTTTTATAAGTGATAACTCGCTCTCTGACACCTTCTCATATTTAGATGACATCACGGTGTGTGGCAAATCAAGGGTGGAGCACGATTTTAATCTAGAAAGATTCCTTCAAGTTGCGGAAAAAGTTGGCTTAACTTTCAATAAAGAGAAGTGTATCTTTTCGACCACCGAGGTAAATTTACTGGGGTATATTATCTCGGGAAACAAGATTAAACCAGATCCAGAACGGCTGCGACCACTGATTGAGTTACCTTGCCCTACTAATTCTAAGGCCTTGCAACGAGTTGTTGGACTGTTTTCTTATTATTCTAATTGGATTGCAAACTTCTCGCAGAAGATCCGGCCCCTTATTCGGGTTACGACATATCTTCTATCATGGGAGGCCAGGATGTGTTTTGATAATCTTAAAAAGGATATTCTTGGAGCAGTTGTGCATTCTATTGATGAGCAGGTTCCCTTTGTGATTGAGACGGACGCTTCCGATTTTGCAATTGGGGCTACCCTGAACCAAAATGGAAGACCTGTGGCCTTTTTCTCACGTACTCTGAGAAATAGTGAGCAGAGACATTCATCAATAGAGAAAGAGGCATACGCAATAGTAGAAGCACTGCGTAAATGGAGACATTATTTATCTGGGCGACATTTTACGTTAGTAACTGACCAAAAATCTGTGTCCTTCATGTTTGATGTCAAACATTTCGGAAAGATTAAAAATGATAAAATAATGAGGTGGAGGATCGAGTTGGCATGCTATCATTTCGATATAGTCTATCGTCCGGGGAAGGATAATGTTGCCGCTGATGCGCTGTCGAGGGCTTATTGTTCTGTGCTTCACGGAGATACGCTTATTAATCTTCATAATGCTTTGTGCCATCCTGGTGTTACGAGGATGATACACTTCGTACGCAGTAAGAATTTGCCCGTTTCAGTTGAAGACGTCAAGCGGATGACTTCGTCATGCTCTGTCTGCGCCCGGTGTAAACCGAATTTCTTTAAGCCTCAACGAGCTCATCTTATAAAGGCTACTTCTCCCTTTGAACGCCTGAGCGTTGATTTTAAGGGGCCTCTTCCTTCAACGACTCAGAATCGATATATATTTACTGTTGTGGATGAGTTTTCAAGGTTCCCTTTTGCTTTTCCTTGTGCAGATGTATCAGCTGCTACAGTTATTAAATGTCTGACTCAACTTTTTGTCATCTTTGGGATGCCTGCGTATATCCATTCGGATCAGGGAAGTTCTTTTATGTCTTCCCAGTTGAAGGAATACCTCCAGAGTCAGGGAATTTCTACTAGCAGAACTACCCCGTATAATCCCCAGGGTAATGGACAGTACGAACGATACAATGGGGTGATCTGGAAGGCAGCTATGTTGGCTTTGACATCCCGGAACCTTAAGAATACACAGTGGGAAATGGTACTGCCTGATGCCCTGCATTCCATTAGATCATTGCTTTCAACGGCTACTAATGTGACCCCCCATGAAAGGCTCTTCAACTATCCGCGGAGATCCTCTACGGGATATTCGGTACCTTCATGGCTTACTATGCAGGGACCTGTGCTGCTCCGACGCCATGTTAGACTGTCAAAGTATGATCCTTTAGTGGAGGAGGTGGAGCTATTGGAGGCAAATTCCCAATATGCTCATATTCGATTCCAAGATGGGAAAGAATGTACGGTTTCAGTTAAAGACTTAGCTCCTTGTGGTGGCCAGCCCTCTCCTGAGGACATTAACAATAGCCATAATTCAGATAATGTTGATGTCGTCACAGATACTACGAACATTTCCAATCCTATTGCAGACACTTACAATTCTCTCAGTCTGCCCCCGATGGATGTTCATGACCCTCCCGGTCTACCTTCTAATGGGATTTCCAATCTGGAAACCGTTGATAATCGGGATATTGATAGCCTCCCTGCAGAAGATATTTCTGTGTCTCCTGGTGTGGGAGGGCAAGGAACTCCACCAAGGCTAAGAAGGTCGACACGAACAAGATATCCGGTCGACCGATTAAAAATGGACTTTTAAAATAATTAATAATTTGATAGTAAAATTTTAAAATTGTTGAAGGCATTATACATGTATTGCTCTAGTCATAAATAACTAATTGTAAACTGTAAAGGCTACCTAGGTTGAAGTATATTTTAAAAGGAGGGGTGAATGTGGTGATTATTCTTGTTTTATAAGAAGCATTGTAATTGGTTGCCTGTTTTCCTGCCTTGAGATATATGCTGTAAACTTATTGGTTAGTTGATTCCATGTGACCTGTGGTGGCCATCTTAAATTCAGTTCTCTACAGTTTGGTTGAGACTGGGTGCTTAACATGTACTGCTGGTTTTTTAAGGTTAATAAAGCCTAGCTTTTGAAAGGCAAGCTACTCTTTATTTCACTAACAAATGGAAGAAAATGTAGCCCTAAATGCATTGATATATACACATATCCAGTAGCCATTTCCATAGCAAGGTGTCTTAATGCTCAATGAGTTTCAGCACCTAAATATCAATAACTGTATAGCAAAATATTAAACGTTTAATATTGACTGTTCCTGAAATTAGAATGACCTGAAATTAAGCCAAACTCTATTAACCTAGCATGGGCAGCACGGTGGCATAGTGGTTAGCACTGTTGCCTCACAGCGCCAGGGACCCGGGTTCGAATCCGGCCTCGGGGTGACTGTCCGTGTGGAGTTTGCACATTCTCCCCGTGTTTGCGTGGGTTTCCTCCGGGTGCTCCGGTTTCCTCCCACAGTCCAAAGATGTGCGGGTTAGGTTGATTGGCTATGATAAATTGACCCTTAGTGTTAGAGGGATTAAATACGTGGGGTTACGGGGATAGGGTGGGATACGTGTCGGTGTAGGGGTTACGGGGATCGGGTGGGATATGTGTTGGTGTAGGGGTTACGGGGATCGGGTGGGATGTGTGTCGGTGCAGGCTCGATGGGCCGAAATGGCCTCTATCTGCACTGTGGGGTTTCTGTGATTTCTGTGATTCTGTGACACTGTGATTAATTTATGTAAGGGCGATGTCAGAGTTGTTACCAGATATCATTACAGTGCTACATAGACAGATGGACAAGGACAGCTTAATAGTGAGTACTGGCAGATCTCACTAAAAATAAATATGTATTAGACAATCAGCAGAAGCTGTCAGGACAGCTGGTAAGCTATAAAGATTCACCTGGAGCTGATTCAAGAGAATTAAACGATACAGAATTACCCTTCCTGCGGAAACCAAATACTGTAAGCATATTTTTCAGAATTCACAAAAACAGTAAGTACAGCAAAGAGTAACCTCCAAAGCACAATTAGAATAGGAACATCATAATGAAATAAAGAAAAACATAAGGAGAAACCTTTAGGTTTTCAAAAGTTACTGGAAATCTTACTCAAGCTGCAGGATGCTGGGAACAGAATGAGGATTAATCAGGTTCACTTGGTGCTAAATTGAGGTCAAAATGAGTCACTGTCATTTGAAATGATGGAATTTACACAAGAATGCAACACTGCAAAAGAGAAATGTATGAAATAGTCATTGATTAGGCAACCTAATTTAGTCACTTTAACCTAAAATCAATAACTTGTCCAATTTGATGTTATTTGTCAGAGCAAATAAATGTAAACCTTTTAGTATTAGCATCTTTAAATACTGCATTTTACATTGTACATACACAGAGCTAAGTATGTTTATACCTGATACAAATCTGGGAAATTTGCAGCGATTCTAAATGATATTTGGTCTAAGTATATTTGTTCTCAACCAAAATTAATGAGGAGCCAATGAGCCCTGAACATAAACCACACAGCTCATTGGATATGCACTGAAGAATCAGGCATGTCGTCAGTGTTTCGCACTGACAGTCAACATTATGGGAGAATGATCTACACAGCCGCCCCTCTTCTCTCAGCACAATATGTACGAGTCTTGCCACTAATGGAAATGATTCCAGTCGCTGGATACTACCGGCAGGAATTCTTGTGAGAACAGGAATTTTCACCCATAGTGTGCAGTGGCTAAAATGACTACCAGTAGCAGCAGGATTTAAGTAAGAGAGGCAGTGAGGATAGAGGGAAGAGAAGAGAAATAAATATCAATGAAGTGGAAAGAGAAGGGAAAACGACTGACAATGTTCAGGGAAGGAATAGGATGGTAATACAGGTTGAAGGAAGGGGGCAGTAGTTTGGGCTGGTGTTTTGGGGTGGGAATGGAAGGACAGTGCCAGCACTAATTAAGGTGAAGTGGACAGAGAGAATGCTAGTTTGAATTGAGGAGGCGGGATAAGAGTTCCAGATTGATCTGGGGGCGTGCAAAAGTGTCACTGGAACTGGGGAGGGAGGAGAAAGAATGTCAGCAGGAACTGGGGGGGGGGATGCGGTAAGTATCAGCTTTAACTGAGAGAGGACCATAAAGTAATGTGAGCCAGCAATCCTAGCATTTACACCAGAATCGTGCCTGCTGGTGAACTCCGATCTTGACCCCACTGGAATTTATGGGATCACCTCATTCGAATGGTCCCAGCAGGCACCTGTACCACTGGAAGGGCACCTCAGACACCCGCCTTGGCCTGCACGCCAAAACATCCAATGTAACTTGCTAGTCCGGGGAGAGGGGGGACGGGGGGAAGGTACCAGACCCCCCCTGCCCCCCTTCCTCACAGAAAATCCTTTGTTGTGCTCTCAGTGTTCCCCTCTGTAAGAGGACACAATTAAATAAATGTAAAAAAATAATGAGCTTTTCCATTGGGGTTCTAGCCCACAATCCTGGTATGGAACCCTAGGTGGGTTCCACCTCTGCCCTTCAGCTGGCCATTATGCCTAGTCTCACCTGAGAATGTACGTGTGGGTCTCGTCTTATTTTCTGGCACTTCTGTCGCACTCCCACCAGAGCTGTGGTGGGAATACACAGGAACGGCCAATGACTATTGGCCCCAGTGTTTCTGTGAAAGAATACAGAATACAGGGGATACCGTGCCTTTGCGAACTAGGGCAGGGATTTGGATGTGGAAGTATCACTGTCGAGGTAACTATTGGGGAAGTGATGGTCTGGCTGATCTGTTGAAAATCCAAATGTTACTTTGTTTTTAAGATTTAAAATTTCATCATTTAAAGATTACAGTACTCAAAATTAATCAAAATGCATTATTGTAAAAATTCAAAAGCATGCCCCTGAGAAACATACTACCAATTTTGTGCCCCCAACATTTGTGTCCTTCATCAGTCTTTCTTTCCTTCAATAGTGAAGGAATGTTGGGATATACCTACAGCTTAAATTATAAAGCTTATGCAAATACTTGTTTTCACATGTCATGTCATAATCAGGATCGTTGTGGAGTTCTCAGCTTTTCAAAGTGTATGTCAGCCATTGGTTAGCTTTCGCTAGTTTTCTAGGTTGGCATTTATGAACAATACTGTATTTCTTTTTTATTTCCTGCCCTGTTCTCTTGAAGATACAATTCTTGTTGAGGTAATTGTTTCACAGATGGCAGCAACTCTCTAGTACTTGGGTCCCAAGCAGCCATTCTTCATGCGAGTCTGAACAGTGAGTGTTTCCATGGAAGTCACTGCAACTGAACCTGGTCCTGATGGCCACACACTTGCATCGTCCTGCTGGGGTCATTAGGTAGCAATCAGAGCAGGAACCCCGACTTATTATTCCTCTATAGCTCAAAGGTGCTGAGGCCAACTGTAGCATGTCTACTGCTGCCCTGACTGAGACATCTAACTTAGCACCAGGGGTGGACTGGCCAGATGGGAAATTGGGTGCCTCTGTGAATGGCTCCATAATGCTGGATTATCAACGTTCCCTTTTCCTGTGAGAATCCGAAGAATCCTGTGTCCTTTCGGGAAGCCTGTCTGCCCTTGCTCCACATAGACCAGGAATGAAACAAGAAATATTCTGGTTTGTATTCTTAGTCTTACTCAACCAGTGCCTCTACCCAAAATAATGCATTTCTGATCAAATACAGCATATTGTAGGAGTGCTTGAACTCCTAACGAAAGTACTGAGACTGAAACTAGCAGTTAACCAAACGTGGTTTAATGCACTAGTAAATGTTACAAACAAAAACGCAGGAGAAACTCTATACAGGTCTGTACACCAACTGGTTCCATGAGGACTGAGGGGGAACGCCTCTCCCCTCTGACGTCATCATGTTTCCAGCCGTTGGGAATGTCACGTGACCTGCGTGATGACGTCATCGCGCTGGATCGCCATTTTACCGAACCCGCGCTGTTTATACAGAGCAAACACTTAAAGGTAACAAGCCCCTGTTAAAGGCAATTATATACATTACTGCAAGAGTCTCTTGGTGGCTTTGCCACATACGCCCCCCCAGAATTGTCTTTAATAAGGAAAGTCAATCGCAGAGGAGGTCGGACAAGCCTGTTTGAATGACTCCTAAATTCCCGGAGTGGAAAACGCTGAGCAGCTGGTGAGCTGGAGGGGATAGCGGCCTGGTACCCGGAGCGGCTGGCCGTAAACCATTTCCGCGGCTGAAGCCTGCAGGTCCTCCTTTGGAGCCATGCGCAACCCCAGCATAACCCAAGGCAGTTTATCGACCCATGCCGCGTCCAGGAGGCTGGCCCTGACCGACGCCTTCAATTAACGATGAAAACGCTCACACAGCCCATTCGCCTGCGAGTGGTAGGCCGTGGTGCGATGGAGTTTGGTGCCTAAGGCTGAGGCCACCGCGTTCCAAAGCTCAGATGAGAATTGTGGACCGCGGTCGGACGAAATATCCATCGGAACCCCAAAGCGTGCTACCCATGACGAGATAAAGGCTTGAGCGACATCTGCAGAGGTGGTAGACGTCAGGGGAACCACCTCTGGCCATCTCGTGGTGCGATCTACCATCGTCAGAAGGTGTGTGAAACCCCGCGATGGCGGGAGTGGCGCCGCAAGGTCGACGTGGACGTGGTCGAACCGACGTTCCGGTACCTCGAAGGTGGCCAAGGGGGCCCTGACGTGTCGTTGTACTTTGGCTCGTTGACAAACCACACATGTGTTCGCCCAGTCGCGGATGTCCTTGCGCATCCCTCTCCAGACGAATTTGGGTGCTAGCAACTTCTGCGATGCCCTCACACCAGGATGCGAAAGTCTGTGTGTGGCGGCGAAAACTTTCCGACGCCAGGTGGACGGAACAATCGGACGGGGGTCTCCCAAGAAGACGTCACAGAGTAAAGTGGTGCCCGCCGAATGGAACGGCACATCCTTCGGTTGAAGGCTGGCGGAGTCAGAACGAAAGGCTTGAGTGTCCGGGTCGGCAGCTTGGTCGGCCGCCATTCTCGCATAATCGATCCCCAACTGCATGGCTTGGACGGTGGCGCGGGAAAGGCAATCCATTACCACGTTGTCCTTGCCGGCCACGTGCCGGATGTCGGTGGTAAATTCAGAAATAAATGTAAGCTGTCGCTGCTGTCTAGCCGACCACTGTTCGGCAGTCTTCGCCATCGCAAATGTCAGTGGTTTGTGGTCGACAAACGCAGTGAAGTGGCGCCCTTCAAACAGAAAACGAAAATGGCGAATGGCCAAAAACAACGCCAACAGCTCCCTGTCAAAGGTACTGTACTGGCGTTCGTGGCGTCGCAGCTGGCGGCTAAAAAACGCCAGTGGTTGCCACGTGCCGTCGACCCATTGTTCTTGGACGGCCCCTATGGCGTAGTCCGACGCGTCAGTCGTGAGAGCGATGGTGGCTCCTGGCAGGGGGTGTGCCAACATTGTCGCATTCGCGAGGGCGGTCTTCGTGTCCCCGAAAGCGCGGTCCATTTCCGGCGTCCAAACTACGGGCTCCTTTCCCGGCTTCCCTCTGAGGGCCTTGTAGAGCGGCCGCATGAGCTGGCAGGGGGTGTGCCAACATTGTCGCATTCGCGAGGGCGGTCTTCGTGTCCCCGAAAGCGCGGTCCATTTCCGACGTCCAAACTACGGGCTCCTTTCCCGGCTTCCCTCTGAGGGCCTCGTAGAGCGGCCGCATGAGCTGTGCAGCCCTGGGAACAAAACAATGGTAAAAATTTACCATACCCAGGAACTCCTGGAGTGCCTTCACGGACTGCGGCCACGGGAATGCGGCGATCACCTCCACCTTAGCCCGAAGTGGCATTGCCCCCTCTGAAGTGATGCGGTGGCCTAAGAAGTCGATTTGCTGCAGGCCGAACTGGCATTTGGCCGGGTTGACAATGAGGCCGTGCTGCTGAAGGCGACGAAAGAGAATGCGCAGATGCTTGAGATGGTCCTCCTTTGTGGCGCTGGCGATCAGTCTGTCATCCAGATAGACGAACAAAAATTTGAGATCCCGCAGCATCGAATCCATTAGGCGTTGGAATGCCTGCGCCGCGTTTTTAAGTCCGAAAGGCATTCGGAGGAACTCAAACAGGCCAAAAGGGGTGATGACCGCTGTCTTTTGGACGTCCTGGGGATGCACCGGTACCTGATGGTACCCACGGACGAGGTCGACCTTGGAGAAGATCGAATTCCCCGCCAAATGTGCGGAGAAATCCTGTATGTGCGGTATGGGGTACCGGTCGGGGGTCGTGACACCATTGAGGCGGCGGTAGTCGCCGCAGGGCCGCCATCCACTCCCGGGCTTAGGGACGATGTGGAGAGGCGAGGACCAGGGGCTATTCGACCGGCGAGTAATCCCCAACTTTTCCATGGCGGCGAACTCCGCCTTAGCAGCCGCGAGCTTGCTGGGCTCTAGCCGCCGTGCCCTGGTGTAGACGGGAGAGCCGGTCGTCGTTATATGGTGCTCCACCCTATGTTTGGCGGTCGAAGCTGAAAAGGTGGGCTTAGTCAGCTCTGGAAAGTCCCCGAGGAGGCGGGAGAAAACGTCGGGGGGGTGGGCGAGCGCAGGAGACCGAGTGCGGTGCGACCGTGCCACGCACACAGGGAATACAGTCAAACGTGGCGGCGTGAACGAGCCGACGATTTTTTAAATCAACAAACAGGCCGTTGGCGCATAAAAAGTCGGCGCCTAGGAATGCCTGTGAAACTTTGGCGGTGACGAAGTCCCATATAAAGCGTTGGCCACTGAAGCAGACCTGGACCCGCCGTGTCCCGCAAGTATGAATCGCACCCCCATTGGCAGCTTGGAGGGGCGAACCACGCCTGCCGGACCGAAGGTCGAGGACTGACGCGGGAAGGATGCTGCACTGCGCCACTGTGTCGCACAAAAAACGACGGCCCGAGATGGAGTCGGTTAAATAATGTAGTTTCCCGGAATCGCCGATCGCCATCGTGGCCGCGGGACACGCCCCGGAGTCGGTGTTCTTGACGCGCAGTTGCTTGTTCGGTGTTTTGGGCACGAAACTGCAAGGCGGACGGCAGCTTCTGGCCTTCACGCCAAACCGAGCGTGGTAATAACAGAAACCAGTTGTTGGAGGTGTCGAGGCAGGGCCCTTTGGGGCGGGGTGGGGCGTCTCGCGACGGCGCAGTCTTATTGTCGGACCGCGTATATTTTATCCGCCTCTTCGGCGAGCGCCATGCAATCCCCGGCGTCCGATCTGGCGAGGGCCGCCTGCACCTGTTCGGGCAGTTGACTGAGGAACAGTTCGCGGAACAGAAAACATTGCGGTTCAGACCCCAGGAGTGTGAGCATCTGGCTCATCAACTCCGAAGGTCTGGAGTCTCCTAACCTGGGCAGCGTGAGTAGGCGGCGTGCGCGCTCTGCCTTCGTAAGGCCGAATACCTGCATTAGCCGTGCCTTAATGGCGACATACTTGTCGGTGGCCGGGGGGTTCTCCAGTAGGCTGATGATCCTCGACGCCGTCGAGCTGTCGAGTGCGGAGACCACGTAAAGATAACGGGTCTGATCCTGCACGACGTTGCGGAGCTTGAACTGCGCCTCCGCTTGTACGAACCAGGAGGCTGCCTGTTGTTCCCAAAATTGAGGGAGCTTCAAAGCCACTGCGTTGGCTTCCATCATGGCCCTGCGTTCTGTTTCCGCTGTGAAGAACGTCCGCGAGGATTCGGGATCACCAATGTAGGAGTGCTTGAACTCCTAACGAAAGTACTGAGACTGAAACTAACAGTTAACCAAACGTGGTTTAATGCACTAGTAAAAGTTACAAACAAAAATGCAGGAGAAACTCTATACAGGTCTGTACACCAACTGGTTCCACGAGGACTGAGGGGGAACGCCTCTCCCCTCTGACGTCATCATGTTTCCTGCCGTTGGGAACGTCACGTGACCTGCGTGATGATGTCATCGCGCTGGATTGCCATTTTACCGAACCTGCGCTGTCTATACAGAGCAAACACTTAAAGGTAACAAGCCCCTGTTAAAGGCAATTATATACATTACTGCAAGAGTCTCTTGGTGGCTTTGCCGCAATATCCTCTTTATTGCACTGTATTTGGCAGCCAGCCCAAAAGCATATTGTGATGAAGGGTGTGTTATAGAAGAGTATCATCCTTTGTTAATTTTGGCACTTGGAATTTTACTATAAAATACTAACACTGAGTCTTGAAATTTCAAATGTCGACATTTCACTGGAGAAAGATTGATTAAACGGCAGTATGCTGTAAATGTGGGTACTGAAATCAATAGCAGTAGATACATTGTTCAATGTGACAAAATTTGATATGTTTCTTTTATGTAATCTGTCATACTATTTATACTGCAATGTTCATGAATGTGGGCATTGTAAATAATACCATTGATTTTAATACTGGTATTTATGTCAGCATTTTCCAGTGAAATGCAACCTCTGTAAATACTGTCATTTCTTAACTCTCCATTTTGGGAACCAAGCCAAAACCGTTTTCCATTAAACATCAAAGTAAGCAGTAAAGCTTCATTATAATAGGTAGGAAGGATGCTGTACATTGTAGATCAATTAGCCAATAATCAACCTGTGCCTGTGCTGCCTTGTTCTGCTGGGGATGCACTAGTAATTTGAAGGACGGGACGGAAGTTCATCCTTCAGTCTTTCTGTCTAGGCCTTAGTTTGGTATGAAGTACAAGTGAAGTCCATTACTTCTACGGTGTTCAATAATACCTCAAAGAGTTTTACATTTCAGTTCAATTCTTTTTAACCAAATGTTATGCTGTTTGTAGAACCTGACTGGTTCCCTGCCCCAAGACTGATGAAATGCAATATGATATACCGCCACTCGAAAGAAGCCCTCAATCAAGTTCAACTGCCTTTGATTATCAGTTCAGGATCCCTGAAGTCATAACTTCAAACTTGCACATTTATTAATAAATTCACAGCTTCACAATTTTATGTTCAGCATATAACAGACATTAATGTCTCAGGAGTGTAACTCCAATGTCAAGGAATCCTACTGTTAATCTCAGAATTTTGGCATATTACATTTTAAGCATGTGTCGACAACCACACTTGGATCTTTGAGTTAACATTGGCAAATGAGTCGAGCCTGAAAAGAACTTGCCCTTGAACAGAAATCCTCTTAGCCGGCACACTTGTGGCAGCCCTGGTATAAAGAGTATCTTTTTGATTAAAATCTGCAAATAATTGTTTTTTGTAACAGTATCAGGCCCAGAATTTCTGATTAACAGTGTTTCTCTGGGAGTTCAGCCAATCTCATATTGAAGAATCCTAGTGGAAATTCCAGGCACTCAGGTGTTTAGCCTGAGAAAATGAGCTTTGATTTTTGCTGTGGTGTAATACAAAATCAAATGTAACAGCTCTAGATTGTACTTACAATGAGACTATCGAGACATAGCTTTATACTAGTTATATATTTATAATAACTAATGTTTCAGAATGCAATTTCAATCAAAAGTGTTTCAACTAGGACATTACGGAGCAAAAAGTGGGAAATACATATACCTTTTTCTGTGACATCATAATAAGTGTGTTAGCATAACTAGCAGCAAGATGAGGATATGTTCAGTGTATCTTGCTCTGCTTCCTACTACTTTAAGTATCTTTTTCTCATGAATTCTAGGGACTAGATTTTCACCAACTGGCAGTCGGCCGATGGGCATTCCGATCCATTTTGAGGGTCGGGCCTCAATGTAATGACTCCAGTGGAAAATGGGTGCCTTGAGACTGTCTGCCAGAGACCAGCACTGCCAGGATAAAGGTGGGTCGAGAGCGGCTCCATTCGTAGGGAGGGGTGTACCCAATATGGTCGTGGCCCAGGATATTTTAGTGCAGCCCAGAGGAGCACTCCTGTTCCTCCTGGCCCCACAAAGTTAAAGGAAAGCTTACCTTTGAACAGATAATTCACCTGATCCATTTTAACTGAGTTAAAATCCCCTCCTTGGGGTAACCTGTTGGCCACCTGGTTCCCCAAAGGAATACTGCCAGTTTAGATGATGAAATGTTATGTATGGAGATTCTTTCAGTAAACATATGTGTTTTTTCATCCCATTACTTCACCCCACCCACAACAATTTGCATGTTTTTTAGGTGGATAGAACAGTCAGATTCGACCTGAAACGTTAACTCTGTTTCTCTCTCCACAGATGCTGCCTGACCTGCTGAGTATTTCCAGCATTTTCTGTTTTTAAGTCAGATTCTTAATGTTCTCATCACTATCGACAAGACAGATCGGCTGGATTTTCCTCGGAGTGATGGTGTTCCGATGGGGCAGGAATTCCGCCAACCCCTCTGATACTATCATAACCCCAACCCAGTTTCCTGGGTCAGGCGTCACTACCCTGGCACAGCAGGATCCCAACATGGTTCCTGTCGCCAAGATGGAGCTTGTCAGTCCCATCGAGGATACTCCAGCAATTAGCACCAAACTTATTTCCCACATTTTCTTAGTAATGTCCTAATTTAAACACTTTGTAGGTGTCATGGTATTCTGCAATAATACTGTAGTTCCAAATGTATTCAAATGAACTAGATTTCCAAACTATAGTTATGAACAGAGACTCGAGATACTGGGACTATTTCCAAAGGAGCATAGAAATAAATAGAAGTTACAACATGGAAACAGGCTATTGGGCCCAACCAGTCCATGTTGCTATTTACCCTCCATGAGAGCAAGTGTTCGAATCACATTTACCTATCATGTTCCTGTATCTTTACACAGAGAGCTGTTGGAGCGTGGTATCCTTTGCCACAGGGAGTGGATGAAGTAAAGAGATAAAGTGGATAAATATTTGAAGCAGAGGAAGATGGAGGGCTATAGGAAGAGAGCAGAGCAATGGGATTACTATTGGGTCACTCTAACAAAGAGCTAGCAGAGTCACAGTGGCCTGACTTTTAATGGGGGGAAGGCGGGTTGGGAGTGGGGGAGCTCCAAAGTTGTTGGGAAACCTGGGAGAACGGGTCTCCCACAGGCCCTGCTTAATTTAATGGCAACCTCTGAGAGGCTGGCTGGCTGTGGGCGGGTCAGCTTGCGGCACTAGGCCAGAGAGAAGAGGGAGGGATCGCGTGGGGGCGGCCGGAGGAGCGCGGTGAGGGCTAGATGAGCAGGAGGGGGGGCCTTAGATGAGGATCCGGGGGGTGGGGGGTGAGTGGGGTGGGCCGGGTGAGGATCAGTTGCCGAAAGGGTGGGGGTGGTGGGGTTAGGGAACAATTGGCAGCTGGAGGAGCAGGGACGGGGGCAGGGTTAGGGAATGATCAGCGGTCGGAGGAGCAGATTGGGGGCTGGAGGAACAGATCAGGGGCCAGAGGTGCATGGCCTCTTGGGTGGGAGGATCGGAGGCCTCGTGAGGAGGTCTCCAATCACGGGGGTGGGTTCGGCAGGGACGCTAGATCCAGGAGGTAAGTGTAAAGGCACACACCTCCTGGATCCAGCAGTCCTCGCCTTACTTTAGCTGGTGGTTTTCACGAGGCCTGTAAACCCGACCAGCTAAAGTTAAATTAAAAATGGAGGTTAAAGCAGAGGCTTCCAGCCTAATTATAATATTTAAATGGAAGCCCCGTCTCCTTCGAGCGGGTTGGCTGCCCCCACCCCCCTGCCCCCCCCCCCCCCCCCACCGTCTCACCTCCGTTAAAACCAGAAGTGGGCGGGTTGGAGGCGGGTTCTGGTCGAGATTCAGATTTTTAACTTTTTAACTTCCCACACAATCCCAACCCACCAGTTTTCTTAGGTTAAAAGTCCCCCCAGTGAGCCAAATGGCCTCCTTTTCTGCTGTAAACCTCTATGGCTCCTTCATTTGCCATTTGAAAAAAAGACCTGTTTAATATTACTAGGATAACATTTGTGTTAAATAGTAGATAAAGGAATTTCTGAATGTGTATTTATTACTAACATCACATAATATGGCTTCATCCTATTTAATTTGATATCCAATATATTTCAGAACGTTGCAGTGCAAAATCAGGAACTGCTGAAATTTCTACTAAGTCACCCAGTTTATCATAATCCATTCAGGCAGTAGGCCCAGTGAGTTTACTGTGCATAAAATAAGGCAATACTGATAATACCACTTAGAAAATTCCATCTGTAAAAAAAAAAGAACTCTTACCCTTACCACCAATGTTCCCCTCGGGAGGGGACATTGCCTAGCATTATCTTCCATATCCCTCAAATCAGTTCCTATTTATCTATCTTAAAACCTACTTGACCAAGCTTTTGGTCACCTGTCCTAATATCTCTTTCTCTGGCTCGGTGTCAAATTTTGTTTGATAATCACTCCTATCTTGGGACATTTTACTATGTTAAAGGTGCTATATAAATGCAAGTTGTTGTTATGTAGAAGAATATGTAGCTTGCAAGCTAGAAGTTTCAGAGAATGCACCACTATGACACAGGATTCAAGGTAACTGTGCCAGGTTAATACCATCCCAGATATTTGTCGCTAACTTGCTACTGCTTCAAAGGAAAAAGAAACAGGTATCAAATTAAAAATTAAATTCTATTTTGATTAAACCTACAGTATTTAGTTGATGGTCAGTGTGAAAGCCTTTACAAATGAATGTAAACCCAAATCAATTGCAATCAACTGACAATTGTGTGTAATCTTTTCAAACAAACTACAGTTCCCCGTTGATAGATAAAATACAGAAAGATGGTCATTGGCACCAACATAGTGATACGTGACTACATTACTTTCAATACACTGTAACATGCTGTGCTAAATATCCATATTCATCTGGAGAGCTGAACAATGGCCAAAATACAATGATTTGTGGCTGGTTAAAACATATGTGAAGGATCAGGGCTCTCACTACGGTTCCAAAATTGAAAGCAAGTAGATTTAGGGAAATACACACTCCAATTTCTCAAATATTAGCTTCAAAGATTTTTCAAATTATAACATAAATACAATCCATTAAAAATTTCAGTGAAAGAGAAAAATAATTATTTAAACCTTAGCCTAACTCCAGAATTTATGGTGTGTGTTCCACGTGTATATTATTAAGCTGGAGTAAAATGCAGAGGACATTTATAATGTAAAAAGCACAAAAATACAATATTCACAACATGGTAGAGGAGCAAAGGTGGACAATTACGTTAGCAAGACTTGGAATCAGGATGCAAGACGAATTGTTTATATTAATGTACTTTGCTGTTACATTGTTTATATTGCATATATGCTCTTAATAAATATGGCACAAAATCCAACAGTGTGTGTGGCTAGGTTATGCTGGCAGCACACATTAGGAGCTCTGGCTTCCTCTGAATATTCACACATGGGCAAGTACATGATATGTAACACAGGACTATCTACACATGCACCGTGGTGCTTTGAGGTTGAGAACCAGAAATGTTCAATCATGCGTGACTGGTATAACCTATCTGGCAAGACTGAGGCAGCATTACTCACTCACACCAGTGATTGAATAAAACACACAAGTAGGATCGCCTGAACCATTCAGGGTTGCCAATTGGTCACAAGGGAACAAACCCAGCCGTGGCAATGTCACTGTTGCTTCTCTGCTGAATATATTACAATCTGAATTTATTGTGGGAATACAATGCTGTTTATAATTATAAGTAACAGCATCTGCATGGAATTTAATTTGATGCTTCCTGTTACACTGTTAACTGTAAGTGAACTATGTCATGTTTGTATTGTCCAAAAATTGACTCCTATTAAGTTGAAGCACACAATGTAACTAATACATTTAACAAAATTCAATTCCTTTTATGCTTCTCTGGAGTAGCTGCTGCAGAAGAGAAGTTATTTTTTAATTTTGCTTTTTCTTGTTGAGATTCGTACTTCTAATCTCAATCTAAATAATTCTTAAAGAAATGAGAAAAGGGCAAATCTCAAAGTCCAACTCGTATAAAAAGGTTATACATTTTTATAATCTTGACATCTAACTTTTTAGCATTTATTATGTTAGTATAGTTGTACCTTGTATGTTAAAACATATCACAGAATCACAGAATCACAGAAACCCCACAGTGCAGATAGAGGCCATTTCGGCCCATCGAGCCTGCACCGACACATATCCCACCCGATCCCCGTAACCCCTACACCAACACATATCCCACCCTATCCCCGTAACCCCACATATTTTAATCCCCCTAACACTAAGGGTCAATTTATCATAGCCAATCAACCTCAAAGTTTTAGATACAATTACAAGGAGATTGAACCTATACAGACTTGCATGGAATAGTACTTCCTAACGCATTTTATACAGCAGATTCAGTCAGGAAAAAGCAAATGGCTCAGTGTTACTCTGAGCTCAAGATATTTGAAATCGGTTGGTATGCTTTGATTGTACATCATCATTCTTTCTTAAACAAGTCACCTCCTATGAAAACTGCAAACTGGCAAAAGAAACTGATCGGTTGTCCATTTGAGTGTTATATAATATTAGATACAACTGATTAGTTTATAATAAGGTCCTGAAATTATGCCATGGGAGGCCAGCATATGAAAGCATATGCGTTTGCCTGAAAATTTCCTCTTCATTATTTTAGCAGCGGTGTTGACTCATTTATTTTTTAAAGGATTAATATTTCCGTTAATAGTGGAGAGAGGAACTCAGAAGGAGTTAACAATTCATGCTTTAGAATCAGGCAAAGACATTTCAGGATCGAAGTCTTTATACCGAAGTACATTCTTTACATCTTCATACTTCACTCTCATCTTTCTATAGAAAAAAGGCAAAGCTGCATTGAGTGCCAACCGTTAATTTACAAATTTTAATGACTTAGAATTAATGTGAACATTTGCATTTTTATATCATGTTATCACATTCTGAGCATACATTTTATAGAAATGTTTTATTTATCGCTAGTGTTGTGCCACAGCTTGTGGATTGCCAATGCAGTATACTTTGGATATCTGAATATGGTTTTGCATATATAATTCCTCGTACGCTGAGTTCCCAACCTTCTCTTTGCCATCAGGAAGACACTAATCTGAAGCTGGAGACTTCTCTACAGGAAGTTTGGGCGGGACTTCTGGTTTTCGGGTTTCAGTCCTGCTCCCAGCGACATCTGACCAACCCACGCTATTTTCCCTTGATTGGCCTTGTTAAGCCCGCCCTGCGGACTTGGCCGGCCAATTAAGGGAAAGCCGGTGACAGATGACGTCAGCGTATGACGCTTCATCTGTCGAAATTTTTTTGACAGATGAATTGTCATTGTCTGACAGCTTTGAGGAGCTGTCAAACACTGACAATCTCTGTTCTAAGGTGAGCCCTTGCACACAGGCTCAACAAGACCTCTCTCTTCAGCAGAAAGCAGATGGCTGCTGCATCTGAGACGGCAGCAGCCATTCTGTCATATCTGCTATTGAGATGAGGCACCTCTGGATCCTCAAAGGTTGAAGCCTGCAGGAAGAAGCAAAGGTAAGGAAACTTTTTCCAACACTTTACACTCACCTCTCATACCTGTCTACACTTGTGCCCATCACTCACCTCTACAGTTGACATTTCGACCCCTCTCACCCCCGTAGACACACTGCTCGCCTTGTTGATCCTGAGGTTCACAGCCGTAGCGAAGCCCGCAATTGCAGGTGTAAAATGGGGAAAAGCCTCAAAACTGCCTGTTAACTACCTGTTAACAGGAAGTTAATTGGCTCTAATCCCCTTCCCGCCTCGAGGAGATGGGTCCCTGCGCGACTCGGGGACCCGCCTCCCGGGAAGATGACACGGAGGCGGGTTGGGAGTGAGGTCGGTACCCGCTCCCAGTTTCTGTCATTTTCCCAGCAGTCCCGCCTCCATACCCGCCTCCCCAGGGTAGGGGAAACTCCCCCCGGAGAGTGAGTCATTCCAGGAAGTTGTGGAAAAATCAGAACCTACCTGCCGTGAAAAAAGTAGCACCTTCTTAACACTGAAAGTTGATGGGGGGAAAATTGGCTCGTGCCCCCTTTGGGGCAATAACTTCGCCACGGCGCTACTTTTAGTGCCCCGAAAAGTTAGCGCTCCCGCGCCCGAAATTTACTCGTAGCGCCCCAAGCAGGAGGCGGGGCATTACTGGAAGCACTCCCCCTCCCTCTTGGGGCGCTCCCATTGAATATCGTGGCGCTACGACAGGCCTCCCTCCCCTGATTAAAGGGGAGGGGCCTAGCGCAGCACACCCCGGGGCCCTGCATGACCACTGGGGAGTGGGGGACCAGCAAAAGAGCCCGGCACTCAAGAGGAGCGCCGGGCTGACGGATCACGGCCGGCACCCCACAGGAGGCGGCGAAAGGGGGTAGGTGCTGGCAGGCGGCCCAAAAAAAATGGTCGCCCAGCATCTACCCTTTAATTATCGCCGCCCCGGCTATGAAAATGCCACCCTGACCCTGTCAGACATAGCGTCAGGTGGTAGGTCAGGGGACGCGAGCCAAGTTTGCGGCCGGGGCGCTGCACACGGCGATGACCTCATCGCCGGAGGCACAGCCTCGCGGGGCGCCACCAGCTACTGCCGCCGCTACCCTCCCGCTGAATTTCACGGGAGGCGCAAAGCAACCAAATTTTTCCCCCTATAAATTTAAATTTCCAGAAATTTAACCATTTTTGAAGAGAACATTGCCTCGTTAAATGCTTGAAATTAGAACCCGTAGTCAAATTCAACCCATGTGTGTATTTTGGAAAGAAATTGAGCCCACCTCATAATGTGAAAAAATTATAGGGTCTTGGCTGTCTGTAAAAACAAAATATCTGGGCCTCATCTATTGGAAGGAAATAGAACCACTTATGCAGTTTGAAAAATCTGACCTTGCCCCCTTCCACACTGAAGCACTTTTCAAACTGTTCAAAATCACCCAGAGTCTTTGCCAAGGCCCACCCCCCTAGTGAGGCACTTTGCCAACCCCCAGCATTGAGCAACTGTTAAAAGCACTAGTTAGGCCACAGCTAGAGTACTGCGTGCAGTTCTGGTCACCACATTACAGGAAAGATGTGATTGCACTAGAGAGGGTACAGAGGAGATTTACGAGGATGTTGCCAAGACTGGTGAATTTTAGCCACGAGGAAAAATTGGATAGGCTGGGATTGTTTTCTTTGGAACAGAGGAAGCTAAGGGGAGACTTAATTGAGGTGCATAAAATTATGGTCGGAATTTTCATTACCAGGGCGGGTCAGGTGCGGGCGGTCGGCACGGCGGCTCGAAATCCCGTTTTTCTTTTCATCCTGCTCCTCAGAGGGACTTTCCCTTAATGGTGCCCATTAAGGCAGACCTGCGTGTTACCCGGCCCTCTTCAATGGTGCTGGTGATGTCATCAATGACTCATTTCCAGCTGGTATATTTAAAGCAGCCTTGGCCACATTGCATTTGAAGGTTCATCTAGGAGTGTGTAGGCACAACATAGCACCATCTGGTTATTGCTGAGCCTTGCACAGATGGCTTCACAGAGGCAGAGGGCTGCATCCAGGTTCTCCGATGACTCCCTATATATTATTGTGGAGGGAGTCAGAGCACGCAGGGAGGTCCTCTTCCCTGCTGATGGGAGCAAGAGACCTCCCCAGGAGACTAAAAGAGCCTGGCTGGAGATAGCAGAGGAGGTGAACAGCAGGGATGTGGTGAGGACGACCTGGGCGCAGTATCGGAAGCGCTTCAATGATCTCATGAGATCAGGAAAGGTGAATGCAAAGCCACACTCACCTTCATCCTGCTGTGCCTCTCCTCACATCCCCATCACTGTGCCTTCCCAAGCCTGCTCCTGCACATCATTACTCACACCAACATACCTTGCACGTCCACCCATCCCTCTCTCTCTATCTACATCCCCACCTGACTAACCACCCCTCACACTCACCCTCATCCTAATGCTATCATACCAACCGACAACACACAAGGAGGCCACATTGCATTGGCACTATGGCATTGGCACCACACTCCCTCAGTCACCCTCTAAAGATGTAACCTACACATTCCTTACATTCATTCCATCACTCTCACTCAAACATCTCTTCTTGCAGAAGAGAGCCCACAATAAGAGGGAGAGCGAAAGAACTGGAGGTGGCCCTCCATCATTCGCCATGTTGACTCCAGCAGAGGAAGTCGCCCTGGAGGCCTCAGGAGTTGCGGAGCTGCTGGCGGTGGGAGACGGAGAGAGGGGGACCGCTCAGCAACCTGGTGACAGAATTACATCTCATACAGCCACATGGCATACAGCAGTCACTCATATGGGGACTGATGTCAGCAGCCAGTGAATGTTCATCATGTGCATAATGGTATCATTACCCATTCTTGATATTACATTTCTAAATCATCTCTTTACTCTCCCACAAGTCCATCAAGAGTACCCACCAGCGCCCCCCCCCGCACCGAGTGTGCAGCCGGAGGAAGATGACGACTCCTCAGAGGTGCCTCCGGCCTCTGAGGGTGCACCGTCACCAGACATGAGTGCACCCAGCACCAGCGCAGATCCTTACACCTCGGTGGGTCCCATGCGAGATAGAGTAGTGTTGTCACCTGGTGTCTCATAAGTCACTAGTAAGCAAGAGCAGATGGTGAAGACAGGGACAGTAGTGGAGACTCCTCACGGAGGGTGCAGGACGCTCCCAGCTCTGCTCAACTGCATGACGCTCAGCCTCAGGGGCCGAGAAAGAGGGTGATCCTGGAGGTGCAGGAAGAAGTGTAGGAGCTTTGACAGGTTTTTTGACCATGATGTCTGCAAATGTGCAGAGAATGGAGGAGTCAATCTCCAACATGAGCACTACCGTGTCGCAGGCGATGGCGACTGTAGGCTTTTACATGGAAAGAATGGCCAATGGAGCAGCTAATGGGTCATTCACAGGAGCACATGCTATCTATGGAGAATAGATGGCAGAGGCTCATAGACCTCCTTCTCTAGGAGGGATGTGAACGTAGACTTGGGTCCTCATGGCCCCACTGCTGTGCAGCAAGGTGCTCTCCAGCCCCTTGCTAGTGTAGGATTCGCAAAATCCAGAAAATACAGTCTAGATTGGTAAAACCCCTGAAATGGCCACATTGTGAGAACATAAGAACATAAGAAATAGGAGCAGGAGTAGGCCAATCGGCCCCTCGAGCCTGCTCCGCCATTCAATAAGATCATGGCTGATCTGATCCTAACTGCCAATGCACTATCACAGAACCATCTCCTGCATCTAACAGAATTAGACACACGAAATAGGAGCAGGATCAGGCTACACGGCCCCTGGGCCCGCTCCGTTACCCACAGGGCCATGACCGATCCGAACCTAGACTCATGTCCAAATTCCTGCCCGCTCCCCGTAACCCTTAATTCCCTTTACTTCTAGGAAACTGTCTATTTCTGTTTTAAATTTATGTAATGATGTAGCTTCTACAGCTTTTTGGGGCAGCATATTCCATGGACCTACCACCCTCTGAGTGAAGTAGTTCCTCCTCATCTCAGTTTTGAAAGAGCAGCCCCTTATTCTAAGACTATGCCCCCTAGTTCTTGTTTCACCCATCATCGGGAACATCGTCCCTGCATCCACCCGATCCAACCCATTCACAATCTTATATGTTTCAATAAGATTGCCTCTCATTCTTCTGAACTCCAATGAGTAGAGTCCCAATCTACTCAACCTCTCCTCATATGTCCATCCCCTCATCCCCGGGATTAACCGAGTGAACCTTCTTTGTACTGACTCGAGAGCAAGTATGTCCTTTCTTAAGTATGGACACCAAAACTGTACGCAGTATTCCAGGTGCGGTCTCACCAATACGTTGTACAACTGAAGCAATACCTCCCTATTTTTATATTCTATCCCCCTAGCAATGAAAGCCAACATTCCATTGGCCTTCTTAATTACTTGCTGCACCTGCATACTAACCTTTTGAGTTTCGTGCACCAGGACCCCCAGATCCCTTTGTACTTCAGTACTTTCCAGTTTCTTGCCATTAAGATAATAACTTGTTCTACGATTTTTCCTGCCAAAGTGCATAACCTCACACTTTCCAGTATTGTATTCCATCTGCCAAATCTCTGCCCACTTACTTAGCCTGTCTATGTCCCCTTGAAGTTTTTTATGTCCTCCTCACTCACTACTTTCCCCCCCCATCTTAGTATCATCTGCAAACTTTGATATGTTACACTCGGTCCCCTCCTCCAAATCGTTAATATAGATTGTAAAGAGTTGGGGACCCAGCACTGACCCCTGCGGAACACCACTAGTTACTGATTGCCAGTCTGAGAATGAACCATTTATCCCAACTCTCTGCCAGATAGCCAATCCTCTATCCATGCCAGAATATTACCCCCAATCCCGTGATTTTTTATCTTAAGCAATAATCTTTTGTGTGGCACCTTGTCAAATGCCTTTTGGAAGTCTAAATACACTACGTCCACTGGTTCCCCTTTATCCACCCTATGTTACTTCCTCAAAGAACTCCAGCAAATTTGTCAAACATGACTTCCCCTTCATAAAACCATGCTGACTTTGTCCTATTAAATTATGATTATCCAAATGTCCTGTTACTGTCTCCTTCATAATGGACTCCAAAATTTTACCTACCACAGATGTTAGGCTAACCGGTCTATAGTTTCCAGCCTTCTGTCTACTGCCCTTTTTAAATAAGGGTGTTACATTAGCAGTTTTCCAGTCTGCCGGGACCATTGCCGAGTCCAGGGAGTTTTGGAAAATTATTACCAATGCATCCACAATCCCTACCGCCACTTCCCTCAAGACCCTAGGATGTAAGCCATCAGGTCCAGGTGATTTATCCGCCTTGAGTCCCATTATTTTACCGAGTACCACTTCCTTAGTGATTTTGATCGTGTTTAGCTCCTCCCCCCCTTTAGCCCCCTGTTTGTCCAATGTTGGGATATTCTTAGTGTCTTCTACTGTAAAGACTGATATAAAATATTCATTCAGTGTTTTTGCCATCTCCATATTTCCCACCATTAATTTCCCGGTCTCATCCTCTAAGGGACCAACATTTACTTTAGCCACCCTTTTTCTTTTTATATAACTATAAAAACTCTTACTATCTGTTTTTATATTTTTTGCTAATTTACTTTCATATAATCTATCTTCCCTTTCTTAATCAATCTTTTTGTTATTTTTTGCTGTCTTTTAAAGTTTTCCCAATCCTCTATCCTCCCACTAGATTTGGCTACCTTATATGCCCTTGTTTTTAGTCAAATACTATCCTTAATTTCTTTACTTAGCCATGGATGGCTGTCTTTTCTTTTACACCCTTTTCTTCTCAGTGGAATATATATTTTTTGGAAGTTGTAAAATAACTCCTTAAATGTACACCACTGATCATGTATCGTCTTACCCTTTAATCTATTTTCCCAATCCATTCTACTCAATTCCACTCTCATACCTTCATAGTCTCCTTTATTCAAGCTTAGCACGCTTGTTTGAGATCCAACCTTCTCACCCTCTAATTGAATATGGAATTCAACCATGTTATGGTCACTCATTCCAAGGGGATCCTTGACTAGGACATTTTTAATTAATCCTGTCTTGTTACACAGGACCAGATCTAAGGTTGCTTGCCCCCTGGTCGGTTCAGTTACATACTGCTCAAGAAACCCATCCCTAATACACTCAATGAACTCATCCTCAAGGCAGCCCTGCCCAATTTGATTTGTCCAATTAATGTGATAGTTAAAATCCCCCATAATTATAGATGTTCCCTTATTACAAGCCTCAACTATTTCCTGATTGATACTCTGTCCAACAGGGTTGCCACAGTTCGGAGGCCTATAGACTACGCCCACTAGTGTTTTTTTCCCCTTATTATTCCTTACCTCCACCCAAACTGTTTCATTGTCCCGATCTTTTGACCCAATATCATTTCTCTGTATTACAGTGATTCCTTCCTTTATTAACATAGCCACCCCACCTCCCCTTCCTTCCTGCCTGTCCTTCCTGATCGTTAAATAACCTGGTATGTTTAATTCCCAGGCATTGTCACCCTGCAGCCATGTTTCTGTAATGGCCACAAGATCATACCCATATGTAGTTATTTGTGCCATTAACTCATCTATTTTGTTACGAATGCTACGTGCATTCAGATAGAGAACTTTCAAAGATGTTTTGTGACACTTAGTTCCTGCTTTTGCCCTTATTACTTTACCTTTTACTCCATACCTTCTGCCCCTTCCTGACATGCTCTGGTTTTTAATTTCCCCACTGCTACCTAAGTCTATGACCTTCTCTGTTGTCATTTGTATTATTTGCTCTCTAGGAACCTCCCCCCCCCCCCCCACTAGTTAGTTTAAAGCCCTCTCTACAGCCCTAGTTATATGATCCGCCAGGACTCTAGTCCCAGCACTGGCCAAGTGAAGCCCGTCCCAACGGATCACAAGATGGAGTTGGCAGTTCTCATGGCTCAGTTCAAAAGGACACACCAGCAGTATCTTACAGCAGCCTGAGTCATCACCGATTAGAAGATTCCAGAACTTACTGCTATTGATATGATAATATGGTTACAGCAGTAACGAACTCGTAAACAAAAGTATTTGCACCTGGAGGTGCGCTAATTGCTAGCAAAACGCAAACCCATCTCTGAAATCGCTGAGCACAGAAAAAAAAACCATTATATGTACCAAACTCAGAGGGACACAGGACAGATCCCATCAGTTTCATTTACAAGACATTAAAATAAAGTACTTGCTTTTGTCAAAGCAGCCTGCCCATTACCTTGACAAAAGAAAACCCCTGATTTGGCGCCGAGATAAGGGCAAGGAAACAGTATAACTGTTGAGGGAAAATCGACAGCAAGACAGTCATTCAGTGAGATTCAGACAGATCCATCACAGATTCACACAGACACGAGGTCAAGGACAGTTTTAAAAACCCTGGTGAGGTTCGAGGAGCACGGAGGGCCTACAAGTTTGTGCAGGAGAGCAGATTCAGAAGTTCAGTCCAGATCCAAGACCATCAGGAGTTCGAAGGCCGAGTGGAGAGGAGACGGTTTGAGGAGTTCGGAGGACTTTCAAGATTGTGCAGGAGAGCAGATTCAGAAGTTCAGTCCAGATCCAAGACCATCAGGAGTTCGAAGGCCGAGTGGAGAGGAGACAGTACGAGGAGTTCGGAGGACTTTCAAGATTGTGCAGGAGAGCGGGTTCAGGAGCCGGTCCCATGAGGAAGATCGGAGATCCCGGACGTCACAGGAGTACCAAGATCAAGGACGGTTTTAAAACTCTGGTGAGCATAAAGGCCCAACTCTACCTAGCTGACCTAGTTGAGGTATATTTTAGCAACGGGAGGGTTTGTAACATTAAGGGTTTTGTAATTCAGGAGTATGATTTATCCCTCGATGTGTCCGTGCACTTTTCCCACCCCCGTTTTAGTATACCGCTGATTAAGAATTGTTGTATGATTTAAGATAGTCAAAGTTATTCCTTGTGTGTTAAATTTTAGTTCCCATTGGGAGACGTGCTAATGATTTTTGTCTAAATTGATTCTTGCATTCTCTGTGTTTATTCTCCTTGAAAATAAAGATATTTCTGATTTAAAACTCACTTTGTCTCACCTGATCCATTTGTCTTCCGAGTCACAAGTTGGGCCACACATCAAGGTTGTCTGGCAATAAGCCCAGTGTCTAGAACCGGTGAGGGGGGAGCGCTTCGGAACCGCTCACGAGCAGTGCGAAATCAAAACCGATCCAGCACACCATAAGCTCATTAAAACGACCCCTTACAGAATGGCGACCCAGATGGGACACTGGCTACAGAACCCTTGTGTGGTGGACAAAGACTCGGGTGAGACAGATGTTATGGAGGACAGGTTATCCTCCTACGTGTGTGGCAAAGTAAATGTAGCAAAAAAATGGGTATATGACCTGTTAGGAGCCGAGCGTCCCTTAAAGGCAGCCGCCCAGTGGACGGCTAGTAAAGAGCACCGCAAGGGCATTGAAAAAGCGGTGTGGCTTATGTGCTATAAAAAGCAGGTTCTGGTACTGGACCACGCGGTGGCCAGTAAGGAAACCAAAATTAAGCATTTGTCCCGGGAGCTGCAGGAAAAGGTCGCAGCGGAAGGGAAGGTGCTAGTGGCTCTGGAGGCCATAAGCCAAGAGAGGGCAGCGATGGTCCGGGACCATCGGGGGAAGGTAGAAAGGCTGGAGGGCAAGATAGCTGAGCTGGAGGGGAGCGCTAGGTTCAGGGTAGAACACGTAGAGTATCAGGCAAGAGAATCCAGGGAGAAAGAGAGGAGATTAAAAACAGAGATTAGCCGCCTTACAGGGGAACTGAAGGCACAGGAGGAAAAGGTAGGCGAAGTAAAAGCAGCCTATAAGCTGGCCTGCGCTCAAGGGTTTGAGGAGGCAGACCACGGCCCCTGTAGGCAGGAAATAGAAAGCCTGAATCTGGCATTGGCCAGGGCAAAGGGGATGATATGCCTCATTAGCCCCAAGGTCGGCCAGGCTGAGTTCAACGGTAACCCAAGCAGGGAAGTCCCGCAGGCAGCCCCCAGAACAAAACGGGTTAGGGAACCCGAGATTTCACAGCCACCACCCCTAGCCCCTAGTTTTCCAGAGGTCTGGGATCAGGAGGGGGTGGAGGATGAAGAATCCAAGGTAGACCAGGGTAGCCCGAGAATCAGGGACCGGGACCAGTGTACCCTGTGACACAACGGAGGTACGGACCACCCGGTGACGACGGGGAACCTGGGGACATCCAGAACCAATTCCTGGTGCCACACGGTACGCAACAATTGCGTTCCATGGTGAGCTACATCCCCAAGCTTACCATGAAGGGGGACCCTTCTCTGCACTTTAGGGAGATAGAGCAGGCGGCCTGTGTGAATGACTGCGGCGAGGCAGAAAAGGCCAAAATGATGCTGTTCTCCCTGGGTAGCGATCTCCTCCAGACGCTACCCGATGAGTGTAAGAGGGGTCAGGAGAATTATGGCAAGCTCAAGGAAGAGATCCTGGAGGCCATGGGGATGAACGAGGGGAGTCCGTTCTCCCGGGTAGAGAAAACAGTCCAGCTCCCCGGGGAATTCCCGCAGGCGTTCGCGGACAGGCTGTGGCCAGTCTATCAGGATGCGTGCCCGGGAATGCCGGCGCGAGCGCGCCTGAACGGGGAACAGTTAGTTCACTGGCTAAGGTGCCTTATGAACAACTCCCTGCCCCGCGTTCGAATGCAGGCAATGGCCTGGTTCGACCCCCGAAACCCTCTGACCACGGAGGCGACGGTAATCCGCCAACTCACTGTCACCTTTAGAATGGGAGGGATAGTGAGACACCCCAGCAAAACGGGAAGGTTTGTGAGGTCAGGCCTGGTGACCAGCCCCGTAAGGAGTGGCGCCAGGAAGGCAGCCGTCCCAACCAAAGCCGGCAAACATGCTACGGTTGCGGAAAGGAAGGGCATTGGCGCAGGGACTGCAAAAATCCCTGGAAGGATACAAGGGAAAAGGTCCCAACAGCCCCAGCCCAAGCCCCGGCTACAACCCCGACCTCTGCCCCAGAGAAAGAGACGGAGCCAACTGCTCAAGAGCTGCTGGACGCGCTGCTGGCTTCAGTGAGGTCATTGGTCCTCACTAAGGGTAAGATAACAGCCACCACCGGTCCAGTGGTTCCCCCAACCCCTTCCCAAAGTGGCCCGCAATGACTGGAGCCCGCGCAGCCCGTCTATCTATGTGCGCTCCAGTATGACGGGTGGAAGAGACCGCTCATGCAGATGGAGGTAGAGAAGGGTACAGGGACTTATCTGTTGGATACGGGAGCTTCATGCACCGTGATTCATACAGAGAATCCCACCGCCTCACCTCTGTCTAACGGGGTTCCATACGTCCTATCGGGGTTCACAGGGGCAGAGCAGACGGGTGCGTTCTCCAGGCCGCTCTCGATCCGCCTGGGCACACTACACACAAAGTGGACGTGTGTCCTGGTGAGATGGGACGCGGAGGGAGGAAAGGGGATCCTAGGGGCCGACTTCATCGTGGGCCATGGGATCCTCGTGGACCTCAGGAACCATTGCCTTTGGGGGGCCAATACCGGAAGGGAAAATGGAGTGGTAGTAATCCCGGGAAAGGATGGGAAGGGAAACCTGTGTACCATGAAGCCGAAAGGGAGTTACGACCTCGGTGAAATGATGGAGGGTATCCCAGTAGTATTTAGAGCCGAGGTGCAGGCTCAGTTAGGTGCATTCGCCACGCACAAACATGACTGTGGGAGAGTCATCAGCTTTGAGGTTAGGGTAGATGGGGATCCCATGGCCCGGCCCTAAAAGCAGTACAACTTCCCAAAGGAAGCAGAGGCTGATATGGAGGTGGCCATATCAGCGCTGGTACAGCAGGGGGTGCTAAGGCCTATAGCCACCCATGTGAACTCTCCGCTTTGGCCAGTTAAGAAACCGGACAATTCCTGGAGAGCCACGGTGGACTATCGGGTGTTGAACAGCAACATCCCCGCATGTGCCTCCACAGTGGCGGCAGTGACCGACCTCATTGGGAGTATTCCCGCATCCGCGACCACGTTCACGGTGCTGGATATTTCTAATGGGTTCTGGTCAATCCCTGTGCGGAGGGAGGACCAGTATAAATTTGCCTTTACTTTTAAAGGGCAACAATATACTTGGAATTGCTTGCCACAAGGCTTCCACAATAGTCCCAGCATTTTCCACCAATGCATGGCGGACAGCCTGAAGGAGTTCAGTCAGCCACTTCAGTTAGTGCAGTATGTGGACGACCTGCTCCTGTTTACCAACACAGTCGGGGAGCACGGCCCACTGCTGGCTGAACTGTTGGAACTGCTGACCCGAAGGGGGTTTAAGGTTAACCCAAAGAAAGCGCAGATCGGTCAGAAGGAAGTCAAGTTCCTGGGGCTGACCATCCGCGCCGGAGAAAGGGCCATCGATAGGGCTAGGAGGGAGGCGGTACAGGAGATCCGGTCCCCATCACTATAAAGGGTGTGAGGTCGTTTTTAGGGCTAACCGGGTACTGCCGAGAATTCATGGAGGACTATGCGGCCATGGCAGCCCCACTACTCCGACTCCTGCACAAGGGAGTGGAGTGGTCATGGGATGAAGGATGCCAGGCCGCGTCTGAGCTCCTAAAAAGGAAGCTGCAGACCGCACCGGCCCTGGGAGCGATAGATGGGGGAAGGGAGTTCTTCCTGGAGGTGGCGGCCAGCGGGGACAGTCTGAGTGCTGTGTTGCTCCAGGAGTGACATGGCAAGCTGAGACCCGTGGTTTACTCCTCCAGGGTGCTCACCGACGTGGAGAGGAGCTACTCGGTCTGTGAGCGGCACCTCTTGGCCACACACTGGGCCGTGAAGAGATCCGCCATCTTCACAGGCACCTCCCCCATCACCCTCCTCACACACCACACGCCTACCAAGATGCTTTTGGATGGGAGGATCAAGGATGGGACAGTGAGCAGTGCCCGCATTGCGCACTGGACCCTACTCCTCTCCCAAATGGGTCTGTGGGTAAAAGGCCTGTGTGAGCCCAGATTAGCCGCCAACCTGGCTTACCCTGGGACAGCCCATCAGTGTTCTGTAGAAGGGGTATGGGAGGTCGACGTGGGTCTCCGGGCTGGGATACATCCCACCGGCTGTGAGATCTACGTGGATGGTTCCAGCACGGTATCTGCTGGAAAACGGCTCACGGGGTTTGGAGTTTATGACCCGACGACAAACATTGCGTTGGCAATTAAACTCCCCAGTACCATGAGCGCCCAGCAGGCAGAACTGTCTGCTGTGGCGTATGTGGTCACCCACCCTGAAGTTTTCCCTACCCCGTACACGATTTGCTCGGACAGCATGTTCACATGCAATTCGTGTACCGAATACCTGGCCATCTGGTCCCATCGCGGATTCACTTCCGCGGATGGGAGACCCTTGGTGGTCAAGCCCCTGCTGGAAAAGATCCTGGCAGCCGTGGGGGAGAAGGGTGAGGTCTTCATCCACAAAATGAAGGCTCACTCCTCCACAGAACCTCGCGGTCAGGGGAACCAGCGAGCTGACGCACTGGCGAGAGAGAGTGCCCAGACCGGCATTTTCTGGGACCCCTACGGGTCCGGACCAGTGGCAGCTGTAAAAGGCAGGGATGGGATCCAGAAGAGTGTAGGGGTAGCGCTAGCCCCGGACCTCAAATCGGTCCAATCTCAGGACCCTGCCCTGAGAGGGGTATTTAACGCGGTTAGCGAGGGGAAGAAAATAGAAGGCCCGTATGGCGCAGCATCCCTGTCCATAAGAGAGGGGATGCTGTTTAAAGAAGAGCAGTGGGTGGTGCCTCAGCAGCACCGGAGGGAATTCCTTCAACTGGCCCATGAGGGGCCAGGAGCAGGGCACCCCGGGCCTGAGGTCACCTGGCAGCGGGTGGAGCAGGCAGGATGGTGGCCAGGACTCCGGGAGGACGTCCGGGAGTTTTGCGCGAACTGTCTTGTGTGCGTGGCAAATAACCCCGATCCTCACAGGAGGAAGGTGCCGATGGGACACGTTAGGAGGGTAGAGGGACCATGGCAGTCAATCCAAATTGACTATATTGGACCCTTACCCGCCACCCAGGGAGGCTATAAGTACTGCCTCGTTCTGGTGGACGTGTTCTCTAAATGGGTTGAAGCCTTCCCCTGCCAAACAGCCACAGCGTTAGGGACTGCGAGAATCTTGGTGCGGGAGGTGTTCTCGAGATGGGGACTGCCCCAGTTCGTGGAATGCGATCAGGGAAGTCAGTTTACTGGCCAAGTAATGCAGAACACCCTGACGCTGCTGGGCATTCAGGGGAAATGGCGCGTAGCCTACAATCCACAGTCATCGGGGATTGTGGAGCGGATGAACCGCACCTTAAAAGAAAAAATGAGGAAAGAGATAATGGGTTCGCCCCAAAGGTGGGCAGAAGTCCTGCCTCTTGTCCTCATGGGGATCCGCTCCAGCCAGTCGAAGAGTACGGGGTACTCTCCACATGAGCTCATGACCGGCAGGGTCATGAGAACCCCCACTCATGTCTTGGCCCCAGTCCTAACAGAGGGGCAGCTAAGGGAGGTGAATCGGGACAAATTTGCCCGCACGCTCCTTGAACGCCTCCAAAGGATCTATGAGGGGGCCGCGGGTAACATGGGGAGGCAGCATCAGGGAAATAGGATGCTGCTCGAGCCCAGTAAAACCCATCGCTGGGAGGTAGGGGACCCAGTAATGGTAAGAAACTTCGCCCGTGTGGGGAGTTTTGAGCCACTTTACATGGGTCCCTACAGCATTGTAGATCAGGCCAGCCCCATGGTGTATGCTGTGAAACTGCCCCGGCACACAAAATGGTTTCACATTAATCAATGTAAGCTGTTTAAACCGGAGGCAGGGAAACAGACAGCAGGGGCTGAAAAGGCCAGTAAAGAGTCAAACGCTGTAGGGGAGCTGCAGCCACAGGTCACACATGCTGGACGTGCAGCCTGCGTGAGGGGAGGAGTGGTCTCATCTAAACGGGAGACTCCCTCATTGTTCTGGGACCCAGAAGGGGAGGAGCCAGAGGTCTTAGGTCCTGTCCCCGATCACCCAGAAGGGGAGGAGCCGGAGGTCCCAGGTCCTGTCCCTGGTCATAATGAAGCCGAGTTGGAGGACGAAGGTCCCGCCCCCGACTGCGGCGAAGGGGAGGAGCCGGAGGTTTTAGGTCTTGCCCCTCAGTGTAGCATTAGAGAGGTGGCGTCTGGGGGCGGGGACTCTCAACCTGGAGTCCCAGGTAGCAAAGAGGTGCCTGCCGCTGACCCAGAGCCTAGGGAGGCGGAGCCTGCGGGAGGAAGCCCACAGCCGGCAGTCGTGGGGAAGCCACGAACTGCAGCCAGGGCCAAAACTCCAGCCAAGGGTCCGACCCATGAGGAAACCTCATATGTGGTGACCGTCAGATGGTCAGATAGAAAACCGCAACCGAAGAAGATCTGGTCGCCGGTTTTCACAAAAGGAAACCCCCGTAAGAAAGCTGCGGGAAGTTTAAACAGTCCACAGCCAGCAGCCACGGGCTGCCTGGGACTAGCAGCTGAGACTGATGTGGGAACGCCGCAGGGGGAGTCCTCCGGCAGTCCCTGCAGATTATAAGCTGGCCGTCCGGAGACGGGCGGCAGATGTACATAGATATATATAGTTTTGGAGAATAAGGTTTAGTTATTGTTATTTTAGAATGAATGTATAAGGTATTCCATCGGATTGTTTTGTACATTGGATGGTTTTGTATTATTGAAATAAGATTATGTTACGACTCTAGGCGAGTCTGTACATTGTTTGAATGTTTTCTCCGATAGGAGATAGTTTACTCAACTTCATTGTCGGAATGAGGAAAGTGCGTGGGCGAGGTACACGCCATAGTAAGGTAAACTACGGGGAAGGTCAGTTGGGGAGGGAACGGATTTGTGCTCACCCAAAGACACATGATACAAAGACGATTTGAGATGTTCATTTTATCACAGGGGGGACTGTAGGATTCGCAAAATCCAGAAGATACAGTCTAGATTGGTAAAACCCCTGAAATGGCCACATTGTGAGAACACAAGATGGAGTTGGCAGTTCTCATGGCTCAGTTCAAAAGGACACACCAGCAGTATCTTACAGCAGCCTGAGTCATCACCGATTAGAAGATTCCAGAACTTACTGCTATTGATATGATAATATGGTTACAGCAGTAACGAACTCGTAAACAAAAGTATTTGCACCTGGAGGTGTGCTAATTGCTAGCAAAACGCAAACCCATCTCTGAAATCGCTGAGCACAGAAAAAAAAAACATTATCTGTACCAAACTCAGAGGGACACAGGACAGATCCCATCAGTTTCATTTACAAGACATTAAAATAAAGTACTTGCTTTTGTCAAAGCAGCCTGCCCATTACCTTGACAAAAGAAAACCCCTGATTTGGCGCCGAGATAAGGGCAAGAAAACAGTAAACTGTTGAGGGAAAATCGACAGCAAGACATTCATTCAGTGAGATTCAGACAGGTCCATCACAGATTCACACAGACACGAGGTCAAGGACAGTTTTAAAAACCCTGGTGAGTTTCGAGGAGCACGGAGGGCCTACAAGTTTGTGCAGGAGAGCAGATTCAGAAGTTCAGTCCAGATCCAAGACCATCAGGAGTTCGAAGGCCGAGTGGAGAGGAGACGGTTCGAGGAGTTCGGAGGACTTTCAAGATTGTGCAGGAGAGCGGGTTCAGGAGCCGGTCCCATGAGGAAGATCGGAGATCCCGGACGTCACAGGAGTACCAAGATCAAGGACGGTTTTAAAACTCTGGTGAGCATAAAGGCCCAACTCTACCTAGCTGACCTAGTTGAGGTATATTTTAGCAACGGGAGGGTTTGTAACATTAAGGGCTAGATTTTCAGTTGCTTGCGCCAGCAGTTAGCGCCTTAAGAGAAGTGATTTTCGGGCGCTATGCGTGTAGCGCCCGGGCGCAGCGCAGTTTGCGCTCCGCCCCAAATTAAGTTGCCCGTTAGCGCCGGCGCAAAGTTTAGCGGCCGCCCGGATGCGCGCGCAGAAAATGACGTCACATCCTCGTGCAACGCCCTTTGGCTGCCCCGAATCCAAACTTCAGTCGGACCGCCCCATTGTGCGGCTGGCGTCCAGAGCGTTTGTAAAATGGAACGCAACACACCCTGGGGAGCGCAAATTAAAGTGCGCTCCTCCTGCACTATAACAGGCACTCTGCATGTGTTGTGTGGAAGGCTCCAGTGTGTTGTTGTGAACGGTGTATTTATGTTTACCACCACCACCACCACCACCACCACCACCTCCTCCTCCTCCTCCTTTCCCCCCCAGACTCTGCCTTTGAAAAAAACACATGCACCCTTCCCCTTTAAGAGCTCACTGGCACCAGAGTGTCTGCCGTGCGCTGCGCCCGAGCTCGGGCGCTGCGCTCTGCACCGCCGGCTTAGCGCCTAAAGATAGTAGTGGAACGCCTCTTTTAGCGCTCCACCAACCTCTTAGGGCGAAGCCACTGAATTTCCGGCAACGGGGCGCTACTTTGGGGCGGGCGCTAACTTCGGGCGGGCGCTAAGGTTAGCGCCCCAAAACTGTCTATACTGAAAATCTAGCCCTAAGGGTTTTGTAATTCAGGAGTGTGATTTATCCCTCGATGTGTCCGTGCACTTTTCCCACCCCCGTTTTAGTATACCGCTGATTAAGAATTGTTGTATGATTTAAGATAGTCAAAGTTATTCCTTGTGTGTTAAATTTTAGTTCCCATTGGGAGACGTGCTAATGATTTTTGTCTAAATTGATTCTTGCATTCTCTGTGTTTATTCTCCTTGAAAATAAAGATATTTCTGATTTAAAACTCACTTTGTCTCACCTGATCCATTTGTCTTCCGAGTCACAAGTTGGGCCACACATCAAGGTTGTCTGGCAATAAGCCCAGTGTCTAGAACCGGTGAGGGGGGAGCGCTTCGGAACCGCTCACGAGCAGTGCGAAATCAAAACCGATCTAGCACACCATAAGCTCGTTAAAACGACCCCTTACACTGGCAGTGAAGTGCAGGTGGCCCATGAGAGGGATGATGGTGAGAAGGGACATGGAAGTGTGGGCTCTTCTCAAAGCATTCACACTTCTCCCCCATTGCTTCCCCCTCACTCAGAGCCCCAGATGGCTCCTCGAATCGCGATGGCTGAGTCTGCCCCTGCAAAGTTGCAGTAGAAGCAGACTATGGCAGGGCCATCAGAGGCTCCAAAACCCAGACGACATCCGCCAAAAGTATCTACACAGTCGCAGCAGGGAAGTGAGCAGCCTGCCTCTACCTCTGCTGAAGTCACAGGGGTTGCACCTCGTAGAAACACACGTAAACGAAAAATGACAGAGAAGTAGATGCACAAGGGTAAACACATGGGTGTTTAAAGAAATGTTTCTGTTAAGGTTCCGTTACTCTTATGTCACATATAAAATGATTTATTTTCACCACTTTCTGGTCATGCCCATTTTTGTCTGCTAGTTTGGAAGTGGCTTAGTGAGTTGGAGTGAATGGTGAGACATCAAGTTACCTCCAGCAATGGGGGTCAGTGTGAAAGGAATGGCTTGGTCATTTTTGGGATGCTTTGTGATGTTGTTAGGGACGGGGGGGGGGGAGGGGTGGGCGGAACCAGGCACAGCATGTGGCAGCCATATGGGTGTAATGCAGGAAGTTAAGTAAATCTGGCCATGATGAGGCCATCCCTGGGCTCCCCGGCAGCAATGTGCTCCGGTGCTGCTGGCATCTGGACCTCAGGTTCCTCCTGTTCCTCCTTGTCTTCCAGCTGATGCTCCTCCTCCTCCTCTGAAGAGGCTCTGTGCTCAGAGCGTTGCTCCTCATGCAGCGCTAATCCTCGCTGCTGCACTATGTTGTGCAGGGCGCAGTAGACAACCACGATTCTGGAGACACTGGCTGGTGCATACTGAAGGGCTCCTCCAGATCTGTCAAGGCATCTGAAGCGCATTTTCAGCATGCCTACTGTCTGCTCTATGGCACATCTGGTGGAAATGTGGCTTTCATTGCATCTCTCCTGGGCCTCAGTACTTGGTCTCCTCAAGGTTGTCATAAGCCATATCTTCAGTGGATACCGTTGTCTCCAAGCAGCCAGCTGGTAAGTGTGTTTGGCAATGCAAAGAGCTGGGGGAGGGTGGACTGGCGCAGCATGAAAGAGTCATGACAGAGACACGAATTTGGCGCACACGTGCATGATGATCGTTTTATGGTTGCAGACGAGCTGCACATTGAGGGAGTGGAAGCCCTTGCGGTTCACACACACTCCGGGTGATGATGGGGTGCCTTCATGGCCACATGTGTGCAGTCTATGACACCCTGCACCCGTGGGAAGCCAGCCAGAGTGGCAAAGCCCAGTGCCCGCTCAGTAACACTGGCTTCATCAGTGACAAGGTTGATAAAAATGGCTGACTTGTCAAATATGGCATCGGTGACCTGTGTGATGCATCTGTAGGCGGCCGACTGCGAGATCCCGCAAATGTCTCCTGGAACGGTAGCATAGTGGTTATGTTAGTGGGCTAGTAATCCAGAGGCTTTGACTAATAATCCAGAGATGTGAGTTCTAAATCCCACCAAGGTAGCTGGGGAATTTAAATTCAGTTAATGAAATAAAATCTGGAATAAAAAGCTAGTATCAGTAATGGTGACCATGAAACTATCGGACTGTTGTAAAAACCCATCTGGCTCACTAATGTCCTTTAGGGGAGGACATTAGCCATCTTTACCTGGTCTGGCCTATTTGTGACTCCAGACCCACGGCAATGTGGTTGAATCTTAACCGCCCTCTGAAATGGCCTAGCAAGTCACTCAGTTGTACCAAGCTGCAACAGACAACAATAAGAATAATAAAACCGGACGGACCACCCGGCATCGACCTCGGCACCAGATTCGGACATACAACGGCACACCCAGCCCAGTCGACCCTGCAAAGTCCTCCTCACTAACATCTGGGGACTTGTGTCAAAATTGGGAGAGCTGTCCCACAGACTAGTCAAGCAACAGCCTGACATAGTCATACTCACAGACTCATACCTTTCAGCCAATGTCCCAGACTCCTCCATCACCATCCCTGGGTATGTCCTGTCCCACCAGCAGGACAGACCCACCAGGGGTGGCGGCACAGTGGTATATAGACAGGAAGGAGTGGCCCTGGGAGTTTGCAACATTGACTCCAGACCCCACGAAGTCTCATGGCTTCAGGTCAAGCATGTGCCAGGAAACATCCTGCAGATTACCACCTACCGCCCTCCCTCAGCTGATGAATCAGTACTCCTCCCATGTTGAACACTACTTGGAAGAAGCACTGAGGCTAGCAAGGGCACAGAACGTACTCTGGGTGGGGGACTTCAATGTTCATCATCAAGAGTGGCTCGGTAGCACCACTACTGACCGAGCTGGCCGTGACCTGAAGGATGTAACTGCCAGTCTGGGCCTGCGACAGGTAGTGAGACAACCAACACAAGGAATAAACGTGCTTAGCCTCGTCCTCACCAATCTAACTGCTTTAGCTGCATCTGTCCATGACAGTATTAGTAGCAGTGATGACAGCACAGCCCCTGTGAAGACAAAGTCCTGACTTCACATTGAGGACACCCTTCATTGTGTTTTGTGGCACTACCACTGTGCTAAATGGGACAGATTCAGAACAGATCTAACAGCTCAAAATTGGGCATCCATGAGGCACTGTGGGCCATCAGCAGCAGCAGAATTATATTCCACCACAATCTGTAACCTCATGGCCCGCCTATCCCACACTCTACCATTACTTTCAAGCCTGGGGACAACTCTGGTTCAACGAAGGGTGTAGAAGAGCATGCCAGAAGCAGCACCAGGCATACCTAAAAATGAGGTGCCAACCTGGGGAAGCTGCAACACAGGACTATATGCATGCTAAACAGAAGAAGAAGCATGTTATAGACAGGGCTAAGTGATTCCACAACCAACTTATCAGATCAAAGCTCTGCAGTCCTGCCACATCCGGTCTTGAATGGTTTTGGACCATTAAACAACTAACAGGAGGAGGAGGCTCCATGAATATCCCCATCCTCAAAGATGGTGGAGCCCAGTACATGAGTGCAAAAGACAAGGCTGAAGCGTTTGCAACCATCTTCAGCCAGAAGAGCCGAGTGAACTATCCATATCGGCCTACTCCCGAGGTCCCCACCATCACAGAAGCCAGTCTTCGGCCAATTCGATTCACTCCAAGTGATATCAAGAAATGGTTGAGCGCACTGGATACAGCAAAGGCTATGGGCCCTGACAACATCCCGGCTATAGTGCTGAAGACTTGTACTCCACAACTAGCCACGCCTCTAGTCAAGCTGTTCCAGTACAGCTACAACACTGGTATCGATCCAATAATGTGAAAAACTGCCCAGGTATGTTTTGTCCACAAAAAGCAGGACAAATCCAATCCAGCCAATTACCGCCCCATCAGTCTACTCCCAATCATCAGCAAAGAGATGAAAGGTGTCGCAGACAGTGCTGTCAAGTGCCACTTACTCACCAAAACCTGCTCACGGATGCCCAGTTTGGGTTTCACCAGAACCACTTGGCTCCAGGCCTCATTACAGCCTTGGTCCAAACATGAAAGAAAGAGCTAAATTCCAGAGGTGAGGTGAGAGTGACTGCCCTTGACATCAAGGCAGCATTTGACCGAGTGTGGCAGCAAGGAGCCCTAGTAAAATTGAAGTCAATGGGAATCAGGCGGAAAACTCTCCACTGGCTGGAATCATACCTAGCACAAAGGAAGATGGTTGCAATTGTTGAAGGACAATCATCTCAGCCCCAGGACATTGCTGCAGGAGTTCCTCAGGGCAATGTCCTAGGCCCAACCATCTTCAGCTGCTTCATCAATAACCTTCCCTCTATCCTAAAGTCAGAAGTGGGGATGTTCGCTGATGATTGCACAGTGTTCAGTTCCATTTGCAACTCCTCAGATAATGAAGCAGTACATGCCCGTATGCAGCAAGACCTGGACGACATTCAGGCTTGGGCTGATAAGTGGCAAGTAACATTCGCGTCACACAAGTGCCAGGCAATGACTATCTCCAACAAGCGAGAATCTAAGGACCGCGGTTTGACAATCAATGGCATTACCATCGCCGAATCACCCACCATCAACATCCTGGGGGTCACCATTGACCAGAAACTTAACTGGACCAGCCATATAAATACTGTGGCAACAAGAGCAGGTCAAAGGCTGGGTATTCTGCGGTGAGTGAATCACCTCCTGACTCCCCAAAGCCTTGCCACCATCTACAAGGCACAAGTAAGGAGTGTGATGGAATACTCTCCACTTGCCTGGATGAGTGCAGCAACACTCAAGAAGCTAGACACCATCCAGGACAAAGCAGCCCACTCGATTGGCACCCCATCCACCACCTTAAACTTTCACTCCTTCCACTACCGGCGCACCATGACTGCAGTGTGTACCATCTACAAGATGCACTGAAGCAACTCGCCAAGGCTTCTTCGACAGCAGCTGCCAAACCCGCGTCCTCTTTCACCTAGAAGGACAAGGGCAGCAGGCACATGGGAACACCACCACCCCCAAGTTCCCCTCCAAGTCATACACCATCCTGATGTGGAAGTATATCACTGTTCCTTCATCGTCGCTGGGTCAAAGTCCTGGAACTCCCTCCCTAACAGCACTGTGGGAGTACCTTCACCACAGGAACTACAGTGGTTCAAGAAGGCGACTCAACATCACCTTGTTACGGGCAATTAGGGATGGGCAATAAATGCTGGCCTTGCCAGCCACGCCCACATCCCAGGAATGAATAATAATTTTAAAAAACTTCTGTGAGCTGGTGACCTTGACAACCAATGGTAAGGCGTGTCCACCAATTCCTCTGGGTTGCAGGTCTGGTTCCAGTAAACTGCAAATGTCTGCGGCGACCTGGCGCGATAGCCTGAGCCTCCTTTGGCACCGCTGCTCAGTCATGTTGAGGAAGCTCATCCACTACCTGTATACCCTGTGTATACACGCCTCTGGCGTGGTGCAGCCCTGCACTGATGTCCTTTGTCCTGTGGAGCATCAGGTCATCGAGGAGAAGGTTGTTGGTGTTGCTGCTGGTGTTGGAGCTGATCCTGGTCAGATTCTGAGGACCAGGGTGAGACAGTATAAATGGCACCCATGCTGATGTAATAGATGACTGGTTAAGTAGAGACCAGAGGACCAATCTATCAATGGTGTGATAGGTAGTAGCAATGAGGTGAGAGTGGCTTCCGAATGTGCAGAAAAGACTTGCAAACTGTAGACACTTAAATCTGTGATCAAAGTGCAAAGTAAACAGGTGTCATGTGGCAGTATTCATTGTGCTTTCCATGCTCTGCCGTAATGACCTCAATCAATGGCCACTGAACTTCTGCCTCAGCTTGACAGACGTGGTTCCCGAGACGTGTGATTCCCGTAGTCATGCAGTGAAATTTAAAGGTCTGGTTAAAAGCACTGTTAAGGGTCTGACAACAATGTATTAATGAGGTAAATTAGGTCACCCACCTCTGCCGTTTGGGTCCATGCCGCACTGGCAAATGTGCCCAATTTAAAGGCACGAAGAGGCAGGATGTCGGTGCGTTCCCAACCCGTTCCCATTTAATGTGCCTCAGATCCCACAGGCACAGCAGCATGAAAATTCCGGCCCATGAGTAACCTAGATAGAGTAGATAGGAAGGACCTATTTCCCTTAGCAGAGAGGTCAATAACCAGGGGGCACAGATTTTAAGTAATTGGTAGAATGATTAGAGGGGAGTTGAGGAGAACGTTTTTCACCCAGAGGGTGGTGGGGTCTGGAACTCACTGCCTGAAAGGGTGGTAAAGGCAGAAACCCTCATTGCATTTAAAAAGTACTTGGATATGCACTTGAAGTTCTGTAACCTACAGGGCTACGGACCAAGAGCTGGAATGTGGGATTGGGCTGCATAGCTCTTTTTCGGCCAGCACAGACACGATGGGCTGAATGGCCTCCTTCTGGGCCATAAATGTCTATGATTCTATGTGCCCCCCCACTCCATGTCAATGAATATTGTCAACCCCCCATGCACAGTGAGACCATTACCACCCGCCCCTCCCCCCCCCCCCCCCCCCCACCGTAAAGCTCCTTGCCGATGACCCCAATGAATCATCGCTCCTTCACAATGAGGCATTTAAATACAATGGGGTTTATTTGTCTACTATGGGGTTGAATTGGATACCCCAAAGGATGCTTCAAGTATTTTTCAGAAAGATGTAATACATACCTCCTTCTCCAGATCCAGAGCCATTTTCTAGAAAAAAACAGAAAAGAACAGAGGCTTACTGATAAATTCTAGGGGATAGCTGTTGTTTCACAAAGCAATGTTAATACAATACATGGATTATCAACTATCATTATATACTTCCTCTGAGTAAATCTCAACCAGTTGCATTTAAAACAGGATTACATTATTACACTGCTATAAATCATAACACATTTAGGTACAACTATGCATAGGGAATAAAGTATGGTTGACGAGCTGTAATACAATTGAGAGATTCTGATCACATCAGAAACCACAACAGTGAAGATCCATCAATCCAGGGACTGAGATAATATGAACACTCCAAACACACATCCAGCCCCTATTTTTATTTTTATAAACCGTACATACAATCTCCTATTGTTCTACTGTGAGTTCTGCTGTACAGATTTCTATTAGTGTTATGCTGCACTAAGTTGTGCTGTATGAGTTCATTTCTTGTGCTTCCAACACTGACTTATCATGTGATAAACGTATTCTGTTGTAGAGCTTAATCACAACACAACGAATGACAACTTTGCAGGAATAGAAACAGTAAAAGCTGTAAATGCACAGGTTGGCCGGCACCTGACATAGAAGCTCCAATTTAACCCAGGGCGGGAGTTAGGTGGGTGGTGGCCAAGGCGAACGGCAATGCTCCCTGACCAGCACCGTGAAGGCCGGGCAATTTGAACTAGCAGTCCTCAGCCGCTTGCATGCAGTCAGCTGCCCACCTTAACTTAGCAGGAAGCAGCAGCTGGCCGGCGGGCGGGAGCAGAATGTCAGCTGGCAAGAGCAAAGGAATCATCCCCGGTACTCGAGTCACAGGAGGGTCACGCGATAGGGAAGGGTGGGTGGGGTGGGGGGAGCCCAGGATAGAGGAGATCTAAACTTTCCATGTTGGACAAGGAGGTGAAAGTTAAAATACATATCTCTTTGGATCTCTTCTGGCTCACGGCTCTTCCCGCTAGCTCCATCTGGCGGGAAAGCCACAATGGCTTTCACGCTCAGGGCCACCAGTTAAAATGGCAATTGTACCACGGTGACATCATTGGAGCTGGGTCTGCATATTTAAATTCATACTGATTCTTCTTTCTTAAATAAGGACCCTGCTTAGAAGAGCAGGTTAAAATCGAAGATTGCGGGAAGGGAGCAGGACACCGGCAGGTAAGTCTCCTGGCCTAATGTTAACTGCCTGGTTCCGCCAGGCTGGCAGGGTTAAAATCACCTCTAGAGTCATGGCAGAAATGTTAACCTAGCTTTTCTCTTTCAGGTACTGACTCACCTGCTGTGCAGTTCTAGCATTTTCAGTTCTTATTTCACATTTTCAGCATTTCTGGATTTTGACCCTGAAAATACATAGGTTGTGTTCCTGGCAGTAATGCTGGGCTCAAAACCTGCTGGTGTCCTCCAGCGCTCCAGATAACTTTCAAAAGAAGTTCCCCATCTCCAAGTTGCTTTCCTAGCCTGGACATGCCCACTCCCCCACCAGCAGGGCCCGACTGCCCTTTGGAGCCTGTACGCCTCGGCATACTCACTTGCAGTGTTCCACCAGATCCCAGCACTGGGAGTCTCTGTTCCAAGCCTCCTCCCCTCTAACAGGAGTCCAGGGAGGAGATGAGATCGGGATGAGGGGTAAGCGGTGGCCGGCAGCGGCCCACAGTTTTAATGTGGAGCTGGGAGGAGTACTCCTGCTCCATCTGGCTTCACATTCAGGAAAGGAAAAAATGTTTTCCTTACCTTTTTGGTGGCAGCCTCCGGCGGTCCCTTTAAGGACCGCTGGATTGGCGGCAGAGCGCCTGAGAAAACTGACCACAGCATGAACAGCAAATGCTGGGCAGCTCGCCAGCTGTATTTTAAACAGACCTGAACCAGAAAATGGCTCAGGCCTCCCGGTGAAGGGTTTGGACAGGCATAGCAGATGCACTGCTGACTTCACAGAGTGTATGAGCTGGATTTTCCTCCATAATGGGTGAGATACTGACAGAAAACACAGTAAAATTGGGCGGCGAGGCCTATCACCACATTCCCACCCCAACTTAAGTTTCCCTGCCTCTGCCCCCACTGGAACTATTTTTTAATTCATTCACAGGATGTGGGCGTCGCTGGCAAGGTCAGCATTTATAGCCTTGAGAAGGTGGCAGTGAGCAGAAACTTAACTGGACCAGCCACATAAATACTGTGGCTACAAGAGCAGGTCAAAGGCTGGGTATTCTGCAGTAAGTGTCTCACCTCCTGACTCCCCAAAGCCTTTCCACCATCTGCAAGGCACAAGTCAGGAGTGTGATAGAATACACTTCACTTGCCTGGATGAGTGCAGCTCCAACAACACTCAAGGAGCTTGACACCATCCAGGATGAAGCAGTCCGCTTGATCGGCACCCCATCCACCACCTTAAACATTCACTCCCTCCACCATCGGCGCACCATGACTACAGTGTGTATCATCTACAAGATGCACTGCAGCAACTTGCCAAGGCTTCTTCGAAGGCACCCCCCAAACCCGCGACCGCTACCACCTAGAAGGACAAGGGCAGCAGCAGCTTGGGAACACCATCACCTTCAAGTTCCCCCTCCAAGTCCCACACCTTCCTGAATTGGAAATAATATCGCAATTCCTTCAATGTCCTAAACTCCTCCATCACCATCCCTGGGTATGTCCTGTCCCACCGGCATAACAGACCCACCAGGGGTGGCAGCACAGTGGTATACAGTCGGGAAGGAGTGGCCCTGGGAGTCCATGAAGTCTCATGGCTTCAGGCCAAGCATGGGCAAGGAAACCTCCTGCTGATTACCACCTACCGCCCTCCCTCAGCTGATGAATCAGTACTCTTCCATGTTGAACACCACTTGGAAGAAGCACTGAGAGTAGCAAGGGCACAGAATGTACACTGGGTGGAAGCATTTGCACCATCTTCAGCCAGAAGTGCCGAGTGGATGATCCATATCGACCTTCTCCTGAGGTCCCCACCATCACAGAAGTCAGTCTTCAGCCAATTCGATTCACTCCACGTGATATCAAGAAACGGCTGAGCGCACTGGATACAGCAAAGGCTATGGGCCCCGACAACATCCCGGCTATCTTGCTGAAGACTTGTGCTCCAGAACTAGCCGTGCCTCTAGCCAAGCTGTTCCAGTACAGCTACAACACTGGCATCTAACCAACAATGTGGAAAACTGCCCAGGTATGTCCTGTCCATAAAAAGCAGGACAAATCCGACCCGGCCAATTACTGCCCCATCAGTCTACTCTCAATCATCAGCAAAGGGATGGAAGGTGTCATCGAAAGTGCTATCAAGCGGCACTTACTCACCAATAACCTGCTCACGGATGCCCAGTTTGGGTTCCGCCAAGACCACTCGGCTCCCGACCTCATTACAGCCTTGGTCCAAACATGGGGATGTTCACTGATGACTGCACAGTGTTCAGCGCCATTCACGACTCCTCAGATAATGAAGCAGTCCATGCCCGCATGCAACAAGACCTGGACGACGTTCAGGCTTGGGCTGATAAGTGGCAGGTAACATTCGCGCCACAGAAGTGCAAGGCAATAACTATCTCCAACAAGCGAGATTCTAACCACCTCCCCTTGACATTCAACGGTATTACCATCGCTGAATCTCCCATCATCAACATCCTGGGGGTCACCATTGACCAGAAACTTAACTGGACCAGCCACATAAATACTGTGGCAACAAGAGCAGGTCAGGGGTTAGGTATTCTGCGGCGAGTGTCTCAGCTCCTGACTCCCCAAAGCCCTTCCACCATCTACAAGGCACAAGTAAGGAGTGTGATGGAATACTCTCCACTTGCCTGGATGAGTGCAGCTCCAACAACACTCAAGAAGCTCGACACCATACAGGTCAAAGCAGCCCGCTTGATTGGCACCCCATCCTTCTAAGTGGAAGAGGTCACGTGTTTGGGAGGCTCTGCCGAAGAAGCTTTGGCGAGTTGCTGCAGTGCATCTTGTAGATGGTACACACTGCAGCCATGCTGCGACGGAGGTGGAGGGAGTGAATGTTTAAGGTGGTGAATGGGGTGGTGTCGAACATCTTGAGTACTTGTGCCTTGTAGATGGTGGAAAGGCTTTGGGGAGCCAAGAGATGAGACACTCTCCACAGAATACCTAGCCTCTGACCTGCTCTTGTTGCCACAGTATTTATGTGGCTGGTCCAGTTAAGTTTCTGGTCAATGGTGACTCCCAGGATGTTGATGGTAGGGAATTCGGTGATGGTAATGTCAAGGGGAGCTGGTTAGACTCTTGCTTGTTGGAGATAGTCGTTGCCTGGCACTTGTGTGGCGCGAATGGTACCTGCCACTTATCAGCCCAAGCCTAAACATCGTTCAGGTCTTGTTGCATGTAGGCATGGACTGCTTCATTATCTGAGGAATTGCGAATGGCGCTGAACACTGTGCAGTCATCAGTGAACATCCCTATTTTTGACCTTATGTTGGAGGGAAGATCATTGATGAAGCAGCTAAAGATGGTTGGGCCTTGGACGCTGCCCTGAGGAACTCCTGCAGCGATGTTCTGGGACTGTGATGATTGACTTTTAACTACCACAACCACCTTCCTTTGTGCTAGGTATGACTCCAGCCAGTGAAGAGTTTTCCCCCCGATTTCCATTGACTTCAGTTTTATTAGGGCTCCTTGATGCCAGACTCGGTCAAATGCTGCCTTGATGTCAAGGGCAGTCACACTAACCTCACCTCTGGAATTCAGCTCCTTTGTCCATGTTTGGACCAAGGCCGTAATGAGGTCAGGAGCCGAGTGGTCCTAGTGGAACCCCAACTGGGCATCAGTGAGCAGGTTATTGGTGAGTAAGTGCTGCTTTAGAGCACTTTCGATGACACCTTCCATCACTTTGCTGATGATTGAGAGTAGACTGATGGGGCGGTAATTGGCCGGACTGGATTTGTCCTGCTTTTTGTGGACAGGACATACCTGGGCAGTTTTCCACATTGTCGGATAGATGCCAGTGTTGTAGCTGTACTGGAACAGCTTGGTTAGAGGCGTGGCTAGTTCTGGAGCACAAGTCTTCAGCGTGATAGCCGGGATGTTGACGGGGCCCATAACCTTTGCTATGTCCAGTGCGCTCAGCCGTTTCTTGATATCACTTGGAGTGAATCGAATTGACTGAAGACTGGCTTCATTGGTGGTGGGGACCTCAGGAGTAGGCCGATATGGATCATCCACTCGGCACTACTAGCTCAAGATGGTTGCAAATGCTTCAGCCTCGTCTTTTGCACTCACGTGCTGGGCTGCACCATCATTGAGGATGGGGATATTCATGAAACCTCCTCCTCCCGTTAGTTGTTTAATGGTCCACTACCATTCACGACCGGATGTGGCAGGACTGCAGAGCTTTGATCAGATCCGTTGATTGTGGGATCGGTTAGCCCTGTCTATAGCATGCTGCTTGCACTTTTTAGCATACATGTAGTCCTGTGTTGCAGCTTCCCCAGGTTGGCACCTCATTTTTAGGTACGCCTGGTGCTGCTCCTGGCATGCTCTTCTACACTCCTTATTGAACTAGGGTTGATCCCCTGGCTTGATGGTAATGGTAGACTGAGGGATATGCCGGGCCATGAGGTTACAGATTGTGGTGGAATACAGTTCTGCTGCTGCTGATGGCCCCCAGCGCCTCATGGATGCCCAGTTTTGAGCTGCTAGATCTGTTCTCAATCTATCCCATTTAGCACGGTGGTAGTGCCACACAACACGATGGAGAGTGTCCTCAGTGTGAAGATGGGGCTTCGTCTCCATAATGGCTGTGCAGTGGTCCCTGCTACCAATACTGTCATGGACAGATGCATCTGCGACAGGTAGATTGGTGAGGACGAGGTCAAGTAGGTTTTACCCTCGTGTTGGTTCTCTCACCACCTGTCGCAGGCCCAGACTGGCAGCTATGTCCTTCAGGACTCGGCCAGCTCGGTCAGTAGTGGTGCTACCGAGCCACTCTTGGTGATGGACATTGAAGTCCCCCACCCAGAGTACATTCTGTGCCTTTGCTACTCTCAGTGCTTCTTCCAAGTGGTGTTCAACATGGAAGAGTACTGATTCATCAGCTGAGGGAGGGTGGTAGATGGTAATCAGCAGGAGGTTTCCTTGCCCATGCTTGACCTGAAGCCATGAGACTTCATGAGGTTCGGAGTCAATGTTGAGGACTCCCAGGGCCACTCCTTCCTGTCTATATACCACTGTGCCACCACCCTGGTGGGTCTGTCCTGCTGGTGGGACAGGACATACCCAAGGATGGTGATGGAGGAGTCTGGGACATTGGCTGAAAGGTATGATTCTGTGAGTATGACCATGTCACGCTGTTGCTTGACTAGTCTGTGGGACAGCTCTCCCAATTTTGGCACAAGTCCCCAGGTGTTGGTGAGAAGGACTTTGCAGGGTTGACTGGGCTGGGTGTAGCCGGTGCCGAGGTCGATGCCGAGTGGTCCATCCAGTTTCATTCTTATTATTGTGATTCGTAGCGGTTTGTTACAACTGAGTGGCTTGCTAGGCCATTTCAGAGGGCAGTTAAGAGTCAACCACATCTGGAGTCACATGTAGGCCAGACCAGGTAAGGACGGCAGGTTTCCTTCCCTAAAGTGCTGCCGTTCAATGTTGCTCACATTCCAAGAACAAATAAAAATATATAAAACTGGTGCATCTGTTTAACAATACGTATCGTCTTGAACTGGCCTTGCTAGCGACGCCCACATCCCATAAACAAATTTTTAAAAAGAACTCCCTCCATTCAATTTATTGGAATAGCACCAATTAAAAAAAATAAGTTGCATGAAAATTTCTGAAAACTTTATGCAGGTCTGATACTTAAGTGGGAATTGGAAATCTTCTCCTGAGCTTCAGCTAACCTTGGGCTCCTGGAGTTATTGATTTTAAGCTTTTGGTTCTTGATATTTTAACCAGAGACCTTGCAAGAACTGTGGTGCAAAACTGAACAGATTTATTTCAGAAAACCTGGCCTATTGCCAGTCAGAAACCCAGGACCTTGCCAGACTTCAATGGACTCCTGAAAATGTCTAGTAAAACACCTGAGAATTTGCATCAGAAGTTTCAAACTCATTTAATGACTTGTTTCTGGCTTACAGCACACCATTGAGATTATATTAAAATTGTGTTTTTCACACAGCTAACTGCTGAAGTGTTATTTATTGTTCTTGTCTATAAACAGATGGTACTGTATGCTCTGATTCCAGTTATTCCTCTGAATACTGCCTCTGCTATTCTGTCACCAGGTACATGGCAAAATGTAGCTCCACCTAGTTACTAAAGTGTGAACTAAGGCATATAGCAGCACACTAAAACAAACTCAAAACAAGAGAATTTGTTTATGAAATAATATAAAACAAAGGATGAGGCTGTAACAAGGACAGTTGTTGCAGACAGCTGTTCCTTTTAATTGCAGAGAGCACAGAAAGATTTGGAGAAATTGTACTGAAATATCAATAAAAAACAGATTTCCCACAGCTGAAGGCATATTCCAGCCACCTGGTTCAGCAAGTGATGCTTAATTCCGCACTGTGTGGCAGGGACTTCTACAGAGAGGGGAAGAAGCATCATGAAGCTTCATCACCCGAATTCATTCCCAACTTTTTGAATTGAGCTGCAGCTGCAGCAACTCGAATTTCTGGCATAGACATGGAAATCTGACTTAAGTGCTAGTAACTAGGAGGTCGGGAGGGAGCGGGTGGGGGGTGGTGCTGGATTGTGGTCGGGAAACCCGGAAGAACAGGTTTCCCTCAGGCCCTGCCAAATTTAACAGCAGGACCTGATTACCATTTTTGTTCTCCGTTACCCGGCCGCAGCCTGCCAGATTGAGAGGCTGTCTGGCTGTCGTGTGAGTAGACCTCACAAGGCAGCAGTCTGGGAGCAGAGAGGAAAGAGGAGGGGATCGGAGGCCGGGGGGGTGGGGGGGTGGGCGGCGATGTTTGGGAGGTTGGAGATCGAAGGCCGGTGGGGGTCGGAGGCCGAGGGTGGGGGATGGGTTTGGAAGCCGGCAGTTAGGCGGTGAGAGATGAGATCTCGCCTCGGGGGCGAGATGGGAGGCCTCATGGGGGAGGTTGTAGGGCTTGTCGGGGAGGCCGGGGAGATCAGAAGCGTCTGAGGGCATTTCTGATTGTTGGTGTTGGCAAGGCAGGTACGCTGGATCCAGCAGGTAAGTGGAAAGGCACTTACCTCCTGGATCCAGCCGTCGTCGCCTCCCTTTAACCAGCGGGTTTCCCGAGGCCTGGGAAACCCGGCCGGCCAGAGTTAAATTTGAAATTGTGGATCAATATGAGGCTGCAGCCTCATTATAATATTCAAATTGCCAACCCGCCTCCTGGGTGCAGGTTGGTTGGCCGCCCCCCATCCCGCCTCCGTTAAAACTGTAAGTGGGCAGGTTAGAGGCGGGTTAGGGGTCAGGATTCAGATTTTTAACACTTTAACCTCCCGCCCGAGCCAAACCCGCCCTTTATGGGTTAAAATTCTCCCCTATGGTAGAATTGCTGCAGTCATCTCTCTGATGAGGTAGAGAGTGGACAACTAGGAATCCTCATCAAGTCAAGTCTACACTCAATCATCAGCAAAGTGATGGAAGGTGTCGTCGACAGTGCTATCAAGCGGCACTTACTCAACAATAACCTGCTAACTGACGCCCAGTTTGGGTTCCGCCAGGGCCACTCAGCTCCTGACCTCATTACAGCCTTGGTCCAAACATGGACAAAAGAGCTGAACTCAAGAGGTGAGGTGAGAGTGACTGCCCTTGACATCAAGGCAGCATTTGATCGAGTGTGGCATCAAGGAGCCCTAGCAAAACTGAAGTCAATGGGAATCAAGGGGAAAACTCTCCATTGGTTGGAATCATACCTGGCACAAAGGAAGTTGGCTGTGGTTGTTGGAGGTTATTCATCTCAGTCACATGACATCACTGCAGGAGTTCCTCAGGGCAGTGTCCTAGGCCCAACCATCTTCAGCTGTTTCATCAATGACCTTCCCTCCATCATAAGGTCAGAAGTGGGGATGTTCGCTGATGATTGCACACTGTTCAGCACTATTCGAGACTCATCAGATACTGACGCAGTCCGTGTCCATATGCAGCAAGACCTGGACAACATTCAGACTTGGGCTGACAAGTGGCAAGTAACATTCGCACCACACAAGTGCCAGGCAATGACCATCTCCAACAAACGAGACTCTAACCATCTCCCCTTGATATTCAATGGCATTACCATCGCTGAATCCCCCACTATCAACATCCTGGGGGTTACCATTGATCAGAAACTGAACTGGACCAGCCATATAAATACTGTGGCTACAAGAGCAGGCCAGAGGCTGGGAATTCTGCGGCGAGTGTCTCACCTCCTGACTCCCCAAAGCCTTTCCACCATCTACAAGGCACAAGTCAGGAGTGTGATGGCGTACTATCCACTTGCCTGGATGAGTGCAGCTCCAACAACACTCAAGAAGCTCGACACCATTCAGGATAAAGCAGCCCGCTTGATTGGCACTCCATCCACCACCTTCAACATTCACTCCCTCCACCACCGGCGCACTGTGGCTGCAGTGTGTACCATCTACAAGATGCACTGCAGCAACTCGCCAAAGCTCCTTCAACAGCACCTTCCAAACCCGCGACATCTACCACTTAGAAGGACAAGGGCAGCAGACGCATGGGAACATCACCACCTACAAGTTCCCCTCCAAGCCACACACCATCCTGACTTGGACCTGTATCGCCGTTCCGTCACTGTCGCTGGGCCAAAATCCTGGAACTCCCTTCCTAACAACATTGTGGGTGTACCTACACCATATGGAGTGCAGCGGTTCAAGAAGGCGGCTCACCACCATCTTCTCAAGGGCAATTAGGGATGGGCACTAAATGCAGGCCTAGCCAGCGACGCCCACATGCCATCAATGAATTTTAAAAAAAAGTGAGTCCATGATTAATAGATGGCCATGCTCTGGGGGCTACCAAACCGTGTTACAATGACCCCAATAATAACTCCGAGCCGTGTTCGGAACAGGGGTTCCGATATCGGGTGGGAAACCGATAGCAGTCTTTGGCAGGGTGAGCAGTCTTCACGGGCTCCAACATCCAGAGGTCAGTGGCCAAGATAATTTCAACAGTCAGAGCAGAGATCTGAGCAGTCTCCCTCTACCTCTGCACCACGTAGGAGTGGTAGGAAAAGGAAGAGCAAAAGATGGAATTAGAGGAGTTGGGAGGTTTTGCATAGAGACAGCAATTGTAGAATGGACTCAGGATGCTCAAAGGCTGCGCCCCGCTTTAACGACACTTCGCTTGATGTACTGCTAGGGGTAATAAGGAATCGGAGAGAGATACTCTTCCCCAGCAACGAGAGAAGAAACCTGCTACTTCCACAAAGAAGGCGTGGCTGGTTGTGGCCGAGGGGTTCAGCAGCAGGAGCATTGTACCACACTCCTGGATTCAGTGGAGGAAGCGCTTCAATGACATAACCAGGTCAGAAAAGGTGAGTACAGCTGCACATTCACCTACATCCTATTGTGCACATCAACCCCCCCCACCTCACTCTGCCTTGTCAAGCCTACTCCATCACATCACTCGTCACACCCACTTACCTTGCAAGTGCAACCATCGATCTCTTACTATGCACTTCCTCACATCCCCATCTATCCATCACCCTGATCCTGATGCAATTTGATGCCCTTCCCTGAGAGTCACCCTCACCAAATGTACTGCATTAATCAGGTGAACACGTGCCATTACAGTCACCCATAGGTCTGTTCTTTCCCCCGTTGCAGGAGAAGAGAGCGCAAAGCACTAGGGAGAGGGAAAGATCCAGAAGTGGTCCTCCACAGATTTCCCAGTTAACAACTGCAGAGGAGGAAGAGCTGGAGATCAGTGGTGTATCAGGATCCCTGATTGTCGGAGATGGAGAGGTTGGGACCTCCCAGCTACCTGGTGACACAATTAAATATCAGCGACCCACATGTTATACAACACTCAGTCATGCTGACCTGATTTGAAGTGAAATATGATCATCTTCATAATGCTAAGTTGCAACATTCTTACCTTGCCAGTACTAATTCACATCTTTCTCTCCGCCAGGGTCTTCACGCATGCAGCAAGAGTCCATGGACCTCCCGGACCATGAATCCTCAGAGGAGCTGATTCTTTCTGAGGATTCACCATCCAGGACTCATGCTTACCATGCATCAGTGCAGATACTCGCACTCGATGGGTCCAGTTACACAGATAGTTGGGTTTTCACCTGGTGTCTCAGTTCACAAGTAAGCAAGACCAGACAGTGGCAGGGACAGCTGTGGAGGGTCCGTGTTGGAGGATGCAGCCCTCTCCAAATTCTGCTCAGCTGGACATAGCTGCTGTACCCCTGGTGCCATCGATGTAAAGGATAATCATTGAGGGGCAGAGAAAATCTGCGATGTATTGGGAGGCCTTCCACACACACTGTCCATGATTGCAGTGAGCATGGAGGAGTCCAGCTCAAGCATGAGTGGGTTAATGTCACAGAGTATTGCAAGAATGTCTTTTTGCATGGATAGTGTGTCCAACTCCGTGGAACATCAATCGCAGCAATCAAATGAGTCCATGCTGGTTTTGACCACGGACGTGCCAGTTCTGGATGCCAATGTGTCTGCCGCCTTAAATAGGATGTCAGATACTTTGGCCTTGCCCTTACAGCTTGTCACTGATCTGCACCAAGCTGCTCTCCAGCACAGTGGTCGAAGTGAAGTGCAGCTGGCCCATGAGAGGGATGATGGCGAAAGGGGACATGGAAGTGGAATCTCCATGCAAAGCGCTCCCGCTCCTCACCTGTTGCCCCCCACTCCCCCAAACAGTACCCGACATACTGCCTCCTCTCCCACTGCACAGGTGCAGGTGGAGAAGTCTTTGGTGGGGCCTCACATGCTCTAACACCCAGAGGTTATTGATCAGAAGCATCTCAACAGACAGAGCAGGGATCTGAGCAGCCTCCCTCTACCTCTGCTCAAGCCACAGGGGTTGCACCACGTAGGTGCGGTAGGAAAAGGAAGAGTAAAGCTTTGTAGATCAAGGGTAGGCACATGAGTGTATGAGAAAATGCTATGTTGTTAAATTTCCGTTGTTTACTAGAATCACAAAAAATGTATTAATTTGCACCAATTTCCCGTGTTGCCCATTCTGGGTTGCTGGATGTTAACTCACCTTTTCAGTTGCTTGTTGATGAATGGGAAGACAAGCATTTACAGGGACCAATGGGGGTTGGATGTGCAATGGGTGGTTGGTTGGTTTAGGACTAATTCGTGTCAATGGGATTGTGTGGGGGGCAGGGAGGAGAGTGGCCGTTTGATGTGATTGCTACATCGGTCCAGTGTTGGTAACTAACTGAACCGTACTGCTGTAAGGGAATCCCTGGCACCCAGGGCAGCAATGTGAGCAGCTGGTGCTGCCTTGGGGGGGGGGGGGGGGGGCGCCATCTTCATCCTCTGCCTCCTCCTCGGATTCGTCGGCAGACGATGTGCGCTCAGCACCTTGTTCATCCTGAAGCTCCAATTCTTGCTGCTGTGCAATGTTGTACAGAGCGCAGCACACCACAATCATTCTGGAGACCCTCACTGGCGAGTACTGAAGGGCGCCTCCAGATCTGTCCAGGCACCTAAATCACATCTTGAGCATGCTGGTCGCTTGTGCAATGCCACATCTGGTGGTTACATGGCTTTCGTTGTACCACTCTTGGGCTTTATTGGTTGGGTTCCTCACAGGTATCATCAGCCAAATTTGAAGAGGGTAGCCTGTCTCAAGCAGCACTCCCTCAGTACTGCACTGGAGTGTCAGCCTAGATTTTGTGATTTTAAGTAAAAGTGGACCACCTTTCTTGACAAAATTAATGACTTGATCAATTTCAGTATTAAAGATAACACCCCATTTGTCTACCTGCAGTCCAGTTCTGTCTCTTTCTGCCTACATAGAGTCAATCAGCACTAACTTTTCAAATGGGGAGTTAATTATTCTATACAGGTTGGTGTTTATAGCAAAGCCAAATCATTACTTGTGAAGACATTCACTGGGTCTCTGAGGATGAGAAAAAGTGTGCTGAAGCATGCTTTTCTAAACAATGCTTGTATCGGTGTTATAAGAAGATAAATGGCTATTTATCATAACCCAATGTTTGCTTCCTCTGACAAAGTCATCAATACAGTTCTTCAGCTTACCAACTATGCCACAGGAAGCCAGCTTCTCAATATGGTTGCAATCCCATATGATATCAAAGGGTGCAGAACAAGGAGCTAGTGCTCTAACTGGTCATTGAGAGAAATAATAAATTTGCATTCATATAGCACCTTTCACAAGCTCAGGATGGCCTTCACAGCTAATTAAGTACTTTTGTTTGAAGCATAGTCATTCTTGCAATGGAAGGAATGTGGGACAGCCAATTTGCAAACAGCAAGGTCCCACAAACAATTGGGTATTAATTTTTCTTGGGTGGTGTACAAAATGAGCGATAGCGAATCGGCAGACTTCAACGGGAAAGACAATCGGATGGAGTACAGAATGGGCTGCCAATTTCCTATCAACCATTTTGCACCACCGCTTGAGACAAATTCATAGACCAAAGAGACAAATGACCAGATAATGTTTCTTTTATTGATGCTGGTTGAGATCTAATTGTTGGCCAGGACACTGGGAGAACTCGCCTGCTCTTCTTCAAATATTTCTATGGGATCTTTTTCATCAACCTGAGAGGGCAGATAGAGTCTCAGTTTAATGGTTCATCCAAAGTTTGGCACCTCCAACTGTTTAACACTCCTTTAGTACTGCACTGAAGTAATTATGTGTTCAAGTCTCCAGAGTGGGGCTTGAACTCATGACCTTGTGCCTCAGACAGAAGGTTGCCACCACTGAGTCAAAGCTAACATTCTGAGAGCAAATAATTTTGGACAGTGAGATTTAGAATGACAAGTTAACCAGTTTGCTCTGAAGCCGAATTGCAAGAAAGAACAAGTTTACATTTATGTAGACCCTTTCACGTGCTCAGGATGTCCCAAGGCACTTTACAGCTAATGAGTTACATTTTTGAAGTGTAGTTACTGTTGTAATGTAGGCAAAAGTGGCAGTCAATTTGTGAACAGCAAGGTCCCAAGTTGAATGACCAGTTAATCTGTCTTTTAAAGTTGGTTCTTATTTGAATAGTGCCATAGGATCTTTTATGTCTACCTGGCAGGGCCTCAGATTAATGTCTCATCCAACAATGCCTTAATCCCTCACTACTGGCTCAGAGATGAGAACACTACAACGGAGCCCAAGCTGACACTAATTGGTGAACAAATAGCAGAGTGTTATGCATGAGGTGTTACAACAGCTTCTAATTCATTGTGAAGTAGTATACTTTGGGGAATAGAAGAGTGAGAGGAAGTATAGCCTAAGCAGTAAGAATTTTAATAGCATAGTGGAACAGAGAGATCTAGAGGTGTAGATGCAGAGATCTTTAAAGGTGAGACTATAAGTAGAAAAGGCACTAAAAACGACAAATGGAATTCTGGGTTTTATACACAGCAGCACTGAATATAAAAGCAAGGAAGTGCTACTGAATTAGTACAAGTCACTGATTAGGCTACAGCTGGAATACTATATGCTGTTTTGAGCATAAAAAGGATATTAGAGCCATGAAAATGGTACAGTGAAGATTCACTAAAATTATACCAGGACAGAGATTACGGTTATGAAGAAAGCCTTAAAGCCTTGGCCTAGAAATTGGATATGGGCCGAAAACGGGCAGTGTCATGGCCCAGCGCTATTTAGCTGTGCAGATCAAAGTGGTCTAGGTAGCTCGCAAAATTCAGTGCACATTTGCATTATTCTTCTTCTCCTTCTTAGGCAGTCCCTCGGAACCGAGGGTGACTAGCTTCCACATTAAAAATGAGTTCTCAGGTGACTGATGAGTCCAATGCGGGACCTACAGTCTCTGTCACAGGTGGGGCAGACGGTGGTTGAAGGGGCGGGTGGGTGGGGTGCTTGGGTTGACGTGCGCTCCTTGCGCTGCTTCTGCTTGGCTTCTGCTTGCTCCCGGTGAAGAAACTCGAGGTGTTCGGCGCCTTCTCGGATGTTTCTCCTCCACTTTGTGCGGTCTTGGGCCAGGGATTACCAGGTGTCAGTGGGGATGTTGCACTTTTTCAAGGAGGCTTTGAGGGTGTCCTTGAAGCGTTTCCTCTGCCCACCTGGGGCTCTCTTGCCGTGCTGGAGCTCCGAGTAGAGCGCTTGTTTTGGGGGTCTCGTATCGGGCATGCGGACGATGTGACCCATCCATCAGTGCTGATCGAGCGTGGTCAAAGCTTCGATGCTGGGGATGTTGGCCTGAGCAAAAACACTCATGTTGGTGCGCCTATCCTGCCAATGAATTTGCAGAATTTTGTGGAGGCAGCGTTGGTGGCACCACTCCGGTGCTTTGAGGTGCCTGCTGTCCATGGCCCATGTCTCTGAGGCATACAGCAGGGCGGGTATCACTGCTGCTCTGTAGACCATGAGTTTAGTGCTGGATTTGAGATCCTGGTCTTCAAACACTCTCTTCCTCAGGCGACCGAAGGCTGCACTGGCACACTGAAGGCACTGTTTTACTTCGTCATCGACGCCTGCCCTTGTTGACAGTAGGCTCCCGAGGTATGGAAAGTGGTCCACGTTGTCCAAGGCCTTGTCGTGGATTTTGATAATCGGGGGGCAGTACTGTGTGGCGGGGGCAGGTTGGTAGAGGACCTTTGTCGTACAGATGTTTAGTGTAAGGTCCATGCTCTCGTACGCTTCGGTGAAGGTGTTGACGATGGTTTGGAGTTTGACCTCCGAGTGAGCGCAGACGCAAGCGTCGTCTGCATACTGTAATTCAACGACAGAGGATGGGACGACCTTGGATATGGACTGGAAGCAACGGAGGTTGAACAGTTTCCCGTTTGTTCTGTAAATTAGCTCCACTCCAGCGGGGAGCTTACTGAGGGTGAGATGGAGCATTGCCGCAAGGAAGATCGAGAAGAGCGTTGGTGCGATGACACAGCCTTACTTGACCCCGGTTCGTACGTGGATTGGGTTTGTGGTGGAACCATTTGTCAGGATCACAGCTTGCATGTCGTCGTGAAGCAGGCGGAGGATGGTGACATTATTATTATTATAGTGCTGATCTCAGCGCTAAAACCGCTGTTCATTGGCTTACCGTTCAACAGGTGGGCCAATATCGGGTGCAGGTCAATTCCAAGTCATGTTTGGCCTAGGCTTTCTCCACAATTTAAACAGGAGGGTCTTTGATACAACAGCACCTCATTGTCATTTCATTTGGAGTGTCACTTGGAAGTAAAACTGACTAGGAAAAGAAGGCTGAGCAGCAGCAGAGGGAGAGAGCAACACGGTTCTCGGGTGTGGTTCTGGAGGCACTGGTAGTGGCCGTGGGGAGGAGGTAGGGAGCCATCGGCCCATACGTGTAGAAGGCTGTGGCAGGAGATATCTGCTTACGTGATGGCCAACAGCGTGATCCGCAGGTCCTCAATCCAATGCTACAAGAAGTTTAATGACCTCACATGGCAGGTCAAGGTGAGCGAAGACTTCAGCAAATGCCATATCCCACCATCTGCACCACTAGCCTCACACACTGCTCAATGCACCACACCCCTCACCTACCAGCAATCTCTACCTATCACCACTCAGACCTCACAATCATAACTTCACTTCACCCTCACAACCGTACCACTGCTGCACCTCACACCCACATCTCACACCTTGCACGCACTGACAGCTATTCCGCTATGGCAGGCACATCGCCCAAACACCTTGCACCCACGCTCACTCACACACTTCCCATTCTCTTGCAGGCTAAGGTCACAATCACCGCGAGCAGTGGCAGTCGGGAGGCGGCTAAGCCGTGATACAGACCTTCAGCCAACTGGAGGAGAGCGGGCTCGACATCATTGGATGGGAAGTCACCGAGGCCGTGGCAATGGGCGAATTGAAGCCCTTGGGAACAATAACGGTCTGCTCATCCCTAATGCTTCTTCTCACATCCCACTTCTCCCTCATCCCACAATCTCTTCTCACTTACAAGCTGCTGATGCTATATGCATGCATATCTTGCTCCCCCCCCGCCCTCCCCCCACCACAAACCAACCCTGTGCCTTTCTGCTTTCAGATAACCAAGAACAAGCAGCCGCAGAGCCTGTCCCCGAGCCGATGCAGGAGAGCGAGAGGAGCAAAGAAGACACAGTGTCACTGCAGCTGACACTCGCAGACACCAGCTCAGAAACTGGCACTGCGCATAATTTAGAGCGTAGTGTAGATGCAGGATCTGCACAGGGTGAGGCAATGGGCATGAGTGGCCTGCAGCAAGGCCAGGGGGATAGGGTAGCTCGGGGTCCAGCTCCCTGGAGGGCGAGTTTGCGCGCGGGTTCTGCTGCACACGACTCAGATGAGGATCTCGATAGGGTGGCCTTCAGAAGAGTGCAATGGCAAGCCTGCCAGAGAGCCTCTTAGCAATGTCAAGGGGCATGGAGAAGTCCGCCTCCAACATTGGCCGGGGCTTTGCACAGAGCTTGGAGCCCAGGATTTCCAGGCTGGAAATGATGGACAACTCCAGGAGAGACCGTGTCAACCCAGACATGATGCTGCATATGATGGTTGATGTCGCGGCTGCCATTGCAGCACACCCAGGGGTCAGTACTAGGACCGCAGCTTTTCTTGATATATATTAATGAGGTGGGCTTGGGTGTACAGGGCACAATTTCAAAATTTGCAGATAACACAAAACTTCGAAATACAGTGAACAGTGAGGAGGATAGTGATAAACTTCAAGAAGACATAGACAGGCTGGTGAAATGGGCGGACACGTGGCAGATTAAATTTAACGCAGAAAGTGCAAAGTGATACATTTTGGTAGGAAGAACGAGGAGAGGCAATATAAACTAAAGGGTACAATCCTAAAGATTGTGCATGGACAGAGAAACCTGGGGGTATATGTGCACAAATCGTTGAAGGTGGCAGGGCAGGTTGAGAAAGCAGTTAAAAAAGCATACGGGATCCTGGGCTTCATAAATAGAGGCATGGAGAACAAAAGCAAGGAAATTATGAAGAATCTTTATAAAACACTGGTTCGGCCTCAACTGGAGTATTGTGTCCAATTCTGGACACTGCACTTCGGGAAGGATGTGAAGGCCTTAGAGAGGGTGCAGAAAAGATTTGCAAGAATGGTTCCAGGAATGAGGGACTTCAGTTACGTGGATAGACTAGTGAAGCTGGGGTTGTTCCCCTTGGAACAGAGAAGGTTGAGAGGAGATTTGATAGAGGTGTTCAATCATGAGGGTCTAGACAGAGTAGATAGAGGGAAACTGTTCCAATTGGCAGAACGGTCGAGAACCAGAGGAGACAGATTTAAGGTGATTGGCAAAAGAACCAAAGGTGACATGAGGAAAAACTTTTTTACGCAGCGAGTAGTTAGGATCTTGATTCAATGTTAAGAACATAAAAACATAAGAAATAGGAGTAGGAGTAGGCCATTCGGCCCCTTGAGCCTGCTCTGCCATTCAATAAGATCATGGCTGATTTTCTACCTCATCTCCACTTTCCTGCACTATCTGATTGAGAATTGGTTAACAGACAGAAAACAAATGGATCTTTTTCAGGATGGCAGGCTGTGACTAGTGGGGTACCGCAAGGATCGGTGCTTGGGCCCCAGCTATTCACAATCTATATCAATGATTTGGATGAGGGGACTAAATGTAACATTTCCAAATTTGCTGATTATACAAAGCTAGGTGGCAGTGTCAGTTGTGAAGAGGATGTGAAGAGGCTTCAGGGGATCTCGACAAGCTCAGTGAGTGGGCGAGAACATGGCAGATGGAATATAATGTGGATAAATGTGAAGTTATCCACTTTGGTTGAAAAAACAGAAGGCAGAGTATTTCCTAAATGGTGAAAGACTGGGGAATGCAGATGTTCAAAGGGACCTGGGTGTCCTTGTACATGAGTCACTGAAAGTGAATGCGCAGGTGCAGCAAGCCATTAGGAAGGCAAATGGTATGCTGGCCTTCATTACAAGAGGATTTGAGTACAGAAGTAAAGAAGTCTTACTCCAATTATATAGGGCCTTGGTGAGACCACGCCTGGAGTACTGTGAACAATTTTGGTCTCCTTACCTAAGGAATGATATACTTGCCATAGAGGGAGTGCAATGAAGGTTCACGAGATTAATTCCTGGGATGGCGGGACTGTCGTATGAGAAGGGATTGAGTAAACTAGGCCTGTATTCTCTTGAATTCAGAAGAATGAGAGGGGATCTCATTGAAGCATACAAAATTATTACAGGGCTGGATAGGGTGGATGCTGGGAGAATGTTTCCCTTGGCTGGGGAGTCTAGAAACAGAGGCCACAGCCTCAGGATAAAGGGTAGGCCATTCAGGACTGAGATGAGAAGAAATTTCTTCACACAGAAGGTGGTGAATCTTTGGAATTCTCTACCCCAGAGGGCTGTGGAGGTTCAGTCATTGGGTATATTCAAAACAGAAGTCGATAGATTGCTGACTAGTAAGGGCATCAAGGGATATGGCGAGAGGGTCGGTGAATGGAGTTGAGACAGAAGATCAGCCATGATCTCATTGAATGGCAGAGCAGGTTCGAACGGACAAATGGCCTATTCCTGCTCCTTTTTCTTAAGTTCTTATGTTCTTATCCCCACATCCCTTGATGCCCTTCATATTCAAAAATCTATCAATTTCTGTCTTGAATATACTCAACGACTGAGCCTCCACAGCCCGCTGGGGGTAGAGAATTCCAAAGATTCACCACCCTCTGAGTGAAGAAATTTCTCACTATCTCAGTCCTAAATGGCTGATCCCTTATTCGGAGTCTGTGACCCCTGGTTCTAGACACCCCAGCCAGGGGAAACATCCTCCCTGCATCTACCCTGTCAAGCCCTGTAAGAATTTTGTATGTTTCAATGAGATCACCTCTCATTCTTCTAAACTTCAGAGAATATAGGCTTAGTCTACTCAATCTCAGCTCATAGGACAACCCCCCATCCTAGGAATCAGTCTGGTGAACCTTCATTGCACTCCTGCTATGGTAAGTATATCCTTCATCAGGTAAGAAGACCAAAACTGTATACAATACTCCAGGTATGGTCCCACCAGGGCCCTAAAGAATTGCTGTAAGACATATTTACTATTAATACTCAAATCCTCTTGAAATAAAGGCCAACATACCATTTGCTTGCTGTACCTGCATGTTAACTTTCAGTGATTCCTGTACAAGGACACCCAGGTCCCTCTGAACACCAACATTTCCCAATCTGTCACCGTTTAAAAAATACTCTGCTTTTCTATTTTTCCGACCAAAGTGGATAACTTCACATTTCTCCACATTATATCCCATTTGCCATGTTCTTGCTCACTCACTTAGCCTATTTATATGCCCTTGAATCCTCTTTGCATCATCCTCACAACTTACATTCCCACCCAGCTTTGTATCATCAGCAAACTTCAATATATTACATTTGGTCCCCTCATCCAAATCATTGATATAGATTGTGAATAGCTGAGGCCCAAACACTGATCTTTGCGGTACCCCACTAGTTACAGCCTGCCAACCCAAAAATGACCTGTATATCCTACTCCCTGTTTTCTGTCCATTAACCAATCCTCAATCCATGCTAGTATATTACCCCCAATCCCATGAGCCCTAATTTTGTTTAATAACCTCTTGTGTGGCACCTTATCAAATGCCTTCTGAAAATCCAAATACACCACATCCACTGGTTCCCCCTAATCTATTCTGCTAGTTACAACCTCAAAAAACTCTTAACAGATTCGTCAAGCCTGATTTCCCTTTCATAAATCCGTGTTGCCCAATCCTATTATTATTTTCAAAGTACCCTGTTACCACGTCCTCAATAATAGATTCTAGCATTTTCCCTACTACTGATGTCAGGCTAACTGGTCTGTAGTTCCCCGTTTTCTCTCTCCCTCCTTTCTTAAATAATGGGGTTACATTTGCTACCTTCTAGTCAGCGGGAACCGTTCTAGAATCAATGAAATTTTGAAGATGACAACCAATGCATCTACTATCTCTATAGCCACCTCTTTCATAACCCTAGGGTGTAGGTCATCAGGTCCAGGGGATTTATCGGCTTTCAGTCCCATTAATTTCTCCAGTACTTTTTTTTACTAATACTAATTTCTTTCAGTTCCTCATTCTCGCTAGAGCCTTGGTTCTCCACGATTTCTAGGAAGTTTTTTGAGTCTTCTTCCGTGAAGACAGACACAAAGGGCTGGATTTTCATTGAGCCGTGGAGTCGGGATTGGAGGCGTGTGGGGGTTTAAAATCCTGAAATCGGGGGTCCCGACCCCACCCCGCCTCCATGCCAGTTTCAAAGGAGGCGGGTACCCGCCCCGCACTGCGACCCACCTCCCCGAGGCGGGAAGGGGATTAGTGCCAATTAACTGCCTGTTAACAGGTAGTTAACAGGCAGTTTTTAGCCTAATCCCTATTTTCATTGTCGAAATGTGGGATTCCCAATGGCCCCAAACCACGCCAAGTTAGCGAGGTGGGCCGTCGGAATGAAGGGCTTGGAGGGTTCGAGATGTCTGGTGTTCAGGTGAGTGATGGGTGCATGAGTGCAGAGGTAAGTGTGTTTGGTCTGTGTAAAGTGTTTAAAGAAGTTATACTAAACTTTACTTACCTTTACAGCCTTCCTTCCTTCAGGTTTCGGGAGTCCCTCATCTCACCGGCACAGAAAGCAGAATGGCCGCGATCTGTCAAAAATTGCAGCATTCAGCTTTCTGTTCTGGAGATCTCTAAATCAGCCTGAGAGGAAGGAATTAACTTAGAGTACAGATTGTCAGTGTTTGACAGCTTCAACCAGCTGTCAAATGCTGATATTTCATCTGTTAAAAGGTCTTAACAGATGAAATATCAATCTGTGACGTCACCTGTTGCCGGGTGGCCCTTAATTGGCCTGCTGAGCCTGCTGGGTGGGCTCAACAAGGTCAATCAAGTCAAAATCGCGTGGGTTGGCTACAACTCGGTGGAGGCAGGACTACAACCCCGAAAGTTGTAGTCCCGCCTCCTACCCGTCTCCGCAATGAAAATCCAGCCCAAAGTATTTGTTTAATTTATCTGCCATTTCCTTATTCCTCATTATAATGTATCCTGCCTCAGCCTTTAAGGGACTCACGTTTACTTCCGCTAATCTTTTCCTTTTTACATACCTATAGAAGCTTTTAGTCTGTTATTATGTCTCTCGCTAGTTTACTCTCATATTCTATTTTCCCTTTCTTTATCAATTTCTTGGTCCTCCTTTGCTGAATTCTAAAATCCTTCAATCCTCAGGCTTACTGCTCTTTCTGGCAACATTATAAGCCTCTTCCTTTGAGCTAATACTATCTTTAACTTCTCTTGTTAGCCACGGTTGGAAGACTTTTCCTGTGGGGTTTTTGTGCCTTAAAGTAATGTATATTTGTTGTAAATTATGTATTTAAATGCTAGCCATTGCTTCTCTACCGTCATACCTTTTAATGTAACTTCCCAATCTACCTTAGCCAACTCGCCCCTCATACCTACATAGTTTTCTTTGTTTAGAATTAAGACCCTAGTTTCGGATTTAACTAAATCAATTTCAAACTCAATATAATATTCTATCATATTATGTTCACTCTTCTCTAAGGGCCCCTTTACTACAAGGTTATTAATTAACCCTTTCTCATTGCACAATACCAAATCTAAAATAGCCTGTTCCCTAGTGATACTGATCTAGAAAACTATCTTGTATACATTCCACAAATTCGTCCTCCACACTATTAAGCAAATTTGGTTTGCCCAGTCTATATGTAGATTAAAGTCCCCCATGATTACCCTTGTTACATTCGCCTCTAATTTCCTGATGTATACATACCATGAATTCGCCCTCCACACTATTACCGCAAATTTGGTTTGCCCAGTCTATATGTAGATTAAAGTCCCCCATGATTACTGTATTACCCTTGTTACATGCACCTCTAATTTCCTGATTTATACTCTGCCCTACATTACAACTACTGTTTGGGGGCCTATAAACTACTTCCACCAATGTTTTCTGCCCCTTGCTGTTTCTTAGCTCCACCCAAATTGATTCAACTTCTTGATTTTCGGAGTTAAGATCCTTTCGCTCTACTGTCTTTATCCCATCTTTTATTATCAGGGTTACCCCTCCTCCTTTTCCATTTTGCCTATCTCTTCTAAAAGTTAAGTATCCTGGAATATTTAGTTCCCAACCGTGGTCACTTTGCAACCACGTCTCCATTATGGCTATTAGGTCAAACCTATTAATTTCTATCTCCGCTATAAATTGATGTATTTTGTTGCGAATGCTTTGCGCATTCAGATATATTGCCTTTAGCTTTGACTTATTACTATTTTTCCCTGATGTCACCTTAGTCACTGATGCCTTATTACCTTTGTTACTCTCTCTGTCCCTTCCTGACCCACTCTGCTTATTTTTACCCAAAATTCTACTCTGCTCTAGAGCTTTGATATTTCTCTCGCTGCTTTTAAATTTACTCTTTCCTGAATCCTCCCGCCCTCCTTTATTAGTTTAAAGCCCTGTCTACTGCCCTAGTTATTCGATTCGCCAGGACACTGGTCCCAGCCTGGTTTAAGTGGCACCCCTCCCAACAGAACAGCTCTCTCTTTCCCCAATACTGGTGCCAGCGTCCCATGAAGCAAAACCCCTGCCTCCCATACCAGTCTTTGTTGTACGAGCAGCAACTACAAACTTGCGTACTACACTGCCACTGATGCGGACACCCACCCCCAATATGTGAAAGAACTACTCCCGAGATTTGGGATCAAAATGACCTGCAGATTGGATGTTCCTATTTTATTCATTCATATCTACTGAAGACAGCAGCATACATAAGAATTCTAATCTTTCCCACATTAAAAGCATTAGATGATAAAGTTATTTCTGTCTTAGTTCTAACGATGTGTAGAAGGAAGTAAATGGGTTGCAGTACGAATACAGTAAACTGCTTTTTCCTACATGTAGGCCTGGATTTTCCTCTGGGGAGGATTTGCTGTTGGAGGAGGGTCAGGATAGGGATTCCACCTGCAGCCCTGCACCGCACCCCCTCTCCGCCGACCCATTTTCCCCTTATTAATCATGTAAGGTAGGGTAGACTCCTCGCCACACAGATGGAGCTCGCCACTGCTGCTTAGAAAAATGGTGCGGTGCTACAGCAGGACATCCCTTGCAGCACCATGAAGAGGAGGAGGACATCTTAAATGTGACAGAATTGCACCAAACACTTTTAAGATTTTTAATTTATGGTCCCGGACTGAGGTGACTGTTTGGGGCCAGAAGAAAGGAAGAGGTGGCCACTACTAAGCCCTCTCCCTCTAGCGTTGGCTATAGCAGGCTTTCTGTTGCTACCCCAGGTGTACCGCCACCCCTCTAGTAGCAGTTCCTGGGGTCAGTGAGAGTTGAGACAGGAGGCAGCGAAATCGGCCGATTTAGATCCCTTGTAAAGCGGGGAGTAGAATTTACCACGCTGCTAGCACGGATGGGGATAGCAGTAGATCTTCCCGTCCCATTTCCTTCCACTATAGGCATAGTGGATGAAATAGTCAACTTCTGATATATGGTTAGTAAGGCCCTTCAGATAGTTATCCATCAGTAAATGCTTTCACTTATCACGCAAGAGAGAATACTTAAGACATGCAATCACAATAATCACAGTTTAAAGTAAAATAATGTTTTGCTCAGAAGTCCCATTTTCCAACTTGTAGTACGTACCTGTGTAACATGGACCTTCTGTTACTGCTGTGATCTCTTTTTGATATTTGCATGCAGCTAGCCTCATGAAGCATTCATTCTGGTAGGTATCTCCATTAGATGCACAAACGGGGATGTAATGTGTATGGCACTGAAAGACAAAAAGTTTGCCAATGTTATACGCCTGGATCACGACACAAGTTACTTCTCTCAAGGTCAAAGCTTGATAAAACAGTACAATAGAGATAACTACTCAGAACATGAATCAAAAGCAACTGACATAGGAAAACAGGTCTAGAAAAATCTAATACTGTACCTCAATCGCCTACTCTGTCAAATATCTATCCAAGTCTCCCTACATTTTTTCTACACTATCTTCTTTCCTGCACTGTCTCTTTGGACAGTCTACTCCAAATATTCACCACTGTCTGTGTAAAGTAGTTGCCCTGAATTTCCTTGGTTCCAGACCTCAGTGGTAACTCAGGATCATGCCCAATGGTGCTCTCCAACACTGACTCTGCCAGTTTGTGGGGTTAGTGTCAGGGCACTTCATTAGTGTGGAGTAGGCTGGCGCAAGTGCCACTTCAGGTTTGGTCTCTGGTGCCCACCTGCTCCATGCTTCCAGAAACTTCAGCCTTGGTCCACCCTTGATGGGAGGGTGATGCCCAGCTGCCCCCTGCTGATAGGGAAAGTATAAAAGACAATACACGTCTAGTTAGAACATTCTCAATCTTGACCTTGACCATAGACAATTATTTTAAAGCTTGTTGGCACAAAAATGAAATATTTGATGCAGACGTTTTTTTTATTGATTGCTATAGGGGAAATCTTTTGCCAGCAATGTATTTCTGTAATGATCTTTGGAATAAATCTCTTCTTTGAAATTAGCTCTGGCGCTGGGAATCTGACTAGAATACAATATTTACAAATACTTACAGGGATTGAATTTATAAATGTGCATCCTCGGCAGGGAACTCTCCATGCCAGGAAAGCCCATTGAGAAATCATCAGTGCACTCCCATCATTTTCCTTCCATTAAAATTAAAATTTTCCCTTTAGTGCACAAGCAGAAAAGGGCAATTTTCACTAATCACAGAATCACAGAAACCCCACAGTGCAGATAGAGGCCATTTCGGCCCATAAATTATTGCTTGCAATATTGGTTCACATTTGACTGATATTATTCTGTTCACTTTTATTACAAAGGTGTTAATACATTTATTTTAAATGGATTAGTGCATCTCTTAAAATACCAGCAAGAGGAATGTGATACAAATGGTGGAGGGGAGACAGAAAATAACTGGAAAAGAAGCAATGACCTGGTGCAGCAGCAGGATATAAAACCTGCTGCTGCTTAAAGGGCAATAGCAGCATTGGAGGAGCAAGAAATCTGGAAGACAGTGATGCCAGCTGTAGTGTATGTAACCTGTACTACCTTAAGAGGATACCTTAAGGTGAAGGACTACTTTTTAACAGCTCCTGTACATTGTAGTACCGGTAGTGACCACACCGGTATATAAACCCTGTGGAGTAATATGTATCTCAGTTCCAGCTCTGACCCTCAATCACTAAAGACCTGTTTAGTTACTCTCTGTTGTCTGTGTCGTGTTATTCATAATAACTGCACTTGTAAACACAGACTCAACAGTGGTGACGAGTCTGATCGAACCTAGCAGCAGTTTTGCATCACCTCCCCCAGTACTGAATCTGGGGTACATTGGAAGGAGGCTGCGTCCTGGAACACGGGCGTTAACCAAGGGCATCTGCCCTCAGCATCCTACAGAGCGGTGCATCGCAAGGGAGGCCATCGAGAACCGGGCTTGGGTTTCTGGCCATGAAGTCCAGCATAAGGGCTGGCTACAGGTAGTGCGCAACCCTTCTAAGGCAGCGGCAGGTAAGCCCGATCGAGCGGCGCGGGGGAAGACGGCCGAGCTTGTCGGAGGGAGAAGGGGAGGAAAGCATAGAGGGCGGAGAACAAGACCGCAGCCGGTGTCAGGGGCCGGACTGCAATCGCGGGGCAGAGACGCGCAGCAGCCAGAAAGGCGCTCCATTGCCACGAGGACCGCAGAAAGCGGCGTGGCAACAACAACAACAACAACAGCAGCTCAAGGAAGCGCACATACAGGGAAAAACAAGTGCAGGAAGGACCGCTGTGAGGCGTGGGCAGCAGCAGCGCAGGAAAAGGCACCATCTTGAGCCAGCGGAGAAGAAGACGAGCGCGGGAGCTGCCATCTTAAATTTAAAATAAATAAATAAATAATATCCGAAGGGAAAGAAGAAACTCAGCTAGGATGCCAAAAACAGGCAACATTACTGCATTCGACAACGATGTGGAAGATTGGTCCACTTATGTGGAACGCATCGAAGTTTATTGTGGAGCGAATGAAGTGCCGGATGATAAGAAAGCACTAACTCTATTAAACTTGATGGGTGCGAAGACGTACGGGTTATTGAGGAACCTGATAACCCCAGATAAACCGGTAGAAAAAAGTTTCACGGATATTGTTGCTATCCTGCAGGAGCACCTAAACCCTACACCGCTGCTGATAGCAGAACGATTTAAATTCTACAAGAGGAATCAGCATAAAGATGAGAGTAATGCTGATTACCTTACGGAATTACGCAAGCTATCAAAGCACTGTCAGTTCGGAGCAGGACTGGCAGATTCCCTACGGGACAAATTCATCTGCGGTCTCCTGAGCGAAGGAACCCAGAAAAGGCTACTCTCAGAGAAAGAGTTGACACTGGACAAGGCTTTCAGTGTGGCCGTATCGTACGAAGCAGCAGCACGGGGAGCTGTGGAAATACAGCAAAAGCCACCTGAATTGAGCACCAATGAAATGGCATTGGGTGCAGTAAAGTGCTATCGTTGCGGTAGGACAACGCATGACCAGAACCAGTGCTGGTTCAAAGACAAAGAATGCAGGCAATGTGGCAAACTTGGTCACATAGCGAGAGTCTGCCGGTCAGGAAAGAAGACCAACAGCAAAAAGTCACCGCAGGAGAAGTACAAAAAAATACATAAAGTGACAGAGAACAGTTTGGATGAACAGAAGACTGATTCAGACTCCAGCAGCAAGGAACTGGGTTGTCTGAAGATACATAATGTGGGCAACACAGCAGACCACCAAACTATCTGGGTCATGCTCAAGATAGCAGGAGTCCAAGTGAAGATGGAATTGGACACAGGATCGGCCTTAACGGTCATAAATAAGCGAGACTACAAAAGGTTATTCTCGCACATTCCCCTGAAGGATGCGAAGATTGTATTGAAAACATACACGGGGCAAAAAGTATACCCCAAAGGAAAAATAAAAGTAAACGTGGTCTACAATGGTAAAGAAAGTCAGAAAATGGACTTATATGTGTTACCTGATGGAGGTCCGCCACTACTAGGATGTGAATGGATCCGGAAAATACAACTGGATTGGCATTCCATACGAGCACTGACTGTGGATGCCAGTAAGGAGGATGACGTCAAACCTGGACGACTGTCCAAAATCTTAGACGATGCTAAGGAGGTGTTCCAACAGGGATTTGGGACACTGAAAGGAATTACTGCAACCATCAAGGTTGAAGAAAATGCAAGCCCAAAATTTTTCAAAGCCAGACCGGTGCCTTATGCGATATGACCTGCTGTGGAAGCAGAGCTGGAAGGGTTAGAACGTTCAGGAGTACTGTCCAAAGTGGACTGGAGCGAGTGGGCTACACCCATCGTTCCTGTCATGAAGCGATCGTTGAGCAACACGCCTGGTGAACCTAGGAAGGTTCGCATCTGTGGTGATTTCAAAGTCACTGTTAATCCAGTTCTTCACACAGTGCAATATCCGCTTCCGCGGATTGAAGATATCTTCGCTTCGCTATCTAGCGGCAAGCACTTCACCAAGGTAGACCTGGCGCAGGCGTACCTGCAGATGGAAGTTGATGAAGTGTCGAGACAGTATCTCACGATCAACACGCATAAGGGCTTATATCAGTATAACAGGCTGGTTTTTGGAGTGGCATCGGCTCTGGCTATTTGGCAACGGGCCATGGAACAGGTCTTGCAGGGAATTCCAGGGACACAGTGTTACTTGGATGACATCCTGGTTACAGGAGATAACGATAGTGATCACCTCGCGAATTTGGAACAGGTGCTCATCAGATTGAAAGAATATGGGCTAAGAGCTAATCGCCAGAAATGCGAGTTTTTTCAGAAGCAAATTTCATACTGCGGCCACGTTATTGACAAGGAGGGGTTACATAAGTCTCCTGACAAGATTGAGGCAGTAGTCAAGGCTCCAGCACCGGAAAATGTGTCACAGTTGAGGTCGTTCCTTGGGCTGGTTAACTACTACCACAAGTTTTTACCAAATTTATCTACGGTGTTACACCCACTAAACACCCTCTTGCAAACGGGAATACCATGGAAGTGGAGCGATGGCTGTAAGCGGGCTTTTCAGAAGAGCAAGGCGTTGATCACGTCTAAGGAAGTGTTGGCTCACTTTAACCCAACGCTATTCGGTTAGCTTGTGATGCATCTCCCTATGGTATCGGGGCGGTGCTCTCACATAGGTTTCCAGATGGCTCGGAAAGGCCAGTCGCTTTTGCATCCAGATCATTGACCTCCGCTGAGCGCAACTATGCTCAGATAGATAGGGAGGCCCTCAGCCTCGTGTGGGGAGTGACGAAATTTAACCACTACCTGCACGGACAACAGTTTACACTGCTGACAGATCATCAACCATTGGTTTCCATATTCAATCCTAAGAAGGGTGTTCCGGTAATGACGGCGCAGAGGCTTCAGAGATGGTCCCTTTTCCTAGGGGCACATCAATACGATATTGAGTTCAAAGGTACAAAGCAACATGGTAATGCTGATGGGCTGTCGCGCCTGCCACTACCTACAGCAGAAGAGGCACCGGCAGTTGATCCTGTCGAGATATTCCACTCGACCATCATCGAATGCTTGCCAGTCACCAATGCGGGTATTGAGAGAGAGACCCGAAATGACCCGACACTGTCTCGGGTCTACGATTTGACGGTGAAGGGATGGCCAGCACATGGCGAACCACTGTTACCAGCATGCTCAGCCAGACGAGAACAGCTGTCCGTATGTCAAGGAACACTGATGTATGGAACAAGGGTGGTTATTCCTCCTAAATTACGGGAGAGAGTCTTAAAAGAATTGCATGAAGGTCATCTGGGGGGAGTCAAGATGAAAAGCCTTGCTAGGTGTGGTAAACCACGTTCACTATCGTATCACTGTTAGTAGTTAGCACTGTTCACCACTGTTCGTTATAACTGTATCACTGACCACTATTGTATCACGGTACGAGGTCGCCTCTTGCCACACTGCTATACCTGGGATGACCACTGCCGACTCCGCCTTGGCTCCACCCACCAGGCCAGGTATAAAGGTGAGCGACTGGCTGGTATTCCTCCTGCTTGGATCGGATCACCCACGAGAGTGGGCTCTGTTATTTAGTCAATAAAAACCTTTAGTCACCTTCGTAACTCTTCGCCTTTTATTGGAGGAATTGATAGGTATATCAATTTTATTGACTAAATTTAATGATGTCCGACAACGAGTCACAACCGGCGGAGGAGCCACCAGCGCAGCTCCCAGGAGCACAGCCACACCAGCCAGCTTGGCTGCGAGCCCTCAGACCGCCGTACCTGGACCTGAACCCACGAGCAGCAAACTCAGCCGCAGACTTTAAACACTGGCTGGTCTGCTTCGAATCATACCTGAGAGAATCCAGCGTCCCTCAGGCATCCAAACTAAGTGTCCTGCAGGCACAACTGAGCCCGAGAGTATACACTCTCATCGAGGACATGACTACCTACGAGACCGCCATCAACCTGCTGAAACAGAAGTACCGGACCCCGGTAAACTACATGTACGCTAGGCACCTCCTAAGATCACGGCCGCAACAGCCAGGAGAATCAGTAGCCGAATTCTCACAGGCGCTATATGCACTCGCCAGGAACTGTGAGTTTAAATCGGTGTCGGCAGCCGAAAATACTGAAGATAATATCCGCGACGCATTCCTGAAAGGCCTACGGTCCGAGTACTCACGGCAAAGACTGCTGGAAGCTAAAGACCTCAGCATGGAAAAAGCTGAAGCCCTCGCTATCTCCCTGGAAGTGGCCCACCAAGATCAGGAAGCATTCACCAGGTACTGCTCGCGACCCTGGGACTCGGGCCCGACCCCTACCACAGCACCCTTCCCAGCGCCGCCCCCGGGACCTACCTCTGCGTCGGCGTCCCGGACCCGACCGGCCCCGCCACCCCCGGCACCGGCCCCGACATCGGGCATCCGCGATCGGGCCGCCGGCTGTTTTTTTTGTGGCCAGGAGAAGCACCCGAGGTCGCGCTGCCCAGCCAAGAACTCCATATGTAAAACCTGCCTGAAGAAAGGCCACTTCTCCAAGGCCTGCAGGAGCGGATCCTCAGAGGCCAGCAGTGCCGCATGCGAACTATGGGGGCGGCCATCTTCGTTTAGGGCAACTGAGGCCAGCATCCCCACACATGAGTCATGGGGGCGGCCATCTTTGTTTAGGGCAACTGAGGCCAGCATCCCCACACATGAGTCATGGGGGCGGCCATCTTTGTTTAGGGCAACTGAGGCCAGCATCCCCACACATGAGTCATGGGGGCGGCCATCTTTGATTAAGGCAACCGACCCCAATAGTGCCTCATGGGGCCCTACCTCGTGGGAGACGCCATTTTACTCACCACGCCCGACCGCCTCGCCCGCAGATGACAACGACTCGCTCAGCTACACACTAGCTTCCGTCACCCTGGACCAAGCCCGCCCGCACCATCTGTCCAAGTCAATGATGGACATCAAAGTGAACGGCCACGCCACGACCTGCCTGTTCGACAGCGGAAGCACGGAGAGCTTCATCCACCCAGACACGGTGAGCCACTACTCCCTCTCTGTCCTACCAACGCGCAGCCGAATCTCGATGGCATCGAGGTCCCACGCCACGGACATCAGCGGCTACTGTGTCGTGACCCTGTCGGTTAAGGGCACGGAGTATAAAAACTTTAAACTCCTCGTCCTCCCCCATCTCTGCGCTGCCGTCCTACTAGGGCTGGACTTCCAATCCCACCTCCAAAGCGTAACCCTAGCATACGGTGGACCCCTCCCCCCACTCACAGTCAACAACCAGCAAACGTTAAACCGCCCACCGCGTAACACCTGCAGCCTCTCCACCCTCAAGGTCCCGCCACCCTCTCTGTTTGCTAACCTTACCCCTGACTGCAAACCCGTCGCTACCAAAAGCAGGCGGTATAGCGCCGGGGACAGAGCCTTCATTAGCTCTGAGGTGCGGCGCCTCCTGAAAGAGGGCATTATCGAGGGGAGCAGCAGCCCCTGGCGTGCCCAGGTCGTAGTCGTAAAGACCGGCGATAAAAACCGCCTGGTCATCGACTACAGCCAGACCATAAACAGATATACCCAGCTGGACGCATACCCCCTCCCCCGCATATCTGACATGGTCAATCAGATTGCACAGTATAAAGTATTCTCGACCATCGACCTGAAGTCGGCCTACCACCAACTCCCTATCCACCCTGAGGACCGCCAGTATACCGCCTTCGAGGCGAATGGGCGCCTATACCACTTCCTTAGGGTCCCCTTCGGTGTCACTAATGGGGTCTCGGTCTTCCAAAGGGAGATGGACCAGATGGTTGACCGGAACGAACTGCAGGCTACATTCCCCTACCTAGATAACGTCACTATCTGCGGCCGCGACCGGCAGGAACATGACGCGAATCTGGAGAAATTCCTCCGTACGGCCCAACGGCTGAACCTCACCTACAATAAGGAGAAATGCGTGTTTAACACCACGCGCCTTGCCATCCTCGGCTGCGTAGTGGAGAACGGAATCATCGGCCCCGACCCAGAAAGAATGCGCCCCCTCATGGAGCTACCCCTCCCCCACTGCCCTAAAGCACTTAGGAGAACCCTGGGGCTTTTCGCCTACTATGCCCAATGGGTACCCAATTACGCGGACAAAGCCAGACCCCTCCTGAAAGCCACTTCCTTCCCCCTCACGGAGGAGGCGTGCGCGGCCTTCTCCCTCATTAAGGGAGACATAGCCAAGGCCACGATGCACGCAGTGGACGAGTCCATCCCCTTTCAGGTGGAGAGCGACGCATCCGACTTCGCCTTAGCCGCCACCCTAAACCAGGAGGGGAGGCCAGTGGCCTTCTTCTCAAGGACCCTACAGGGCCCCGAGATCCGACATTCGTCGGTCGAGAAAGAGGCCCAGGCGATCGTGGAGGCAGTACGGCGCTGGAGGCACTACCTGGCAGGCAAACGATTTACCCTCCTCACCGACCAGCGTTCGGTGGCTTTCATGTTTAATAACAAGCTGAAGGGCAAAATCAAGAATGACAAGATTTTGAGATGGAGAATCGAGCTCTCCACCTACGATTATGAGATCTTGTACCGGCCAGGCAAGCTGAACGAATCCCCTGATGCCCTTTCACGAATGACATGCGCCAGCGCGCATATCGATAGGCTTCAGACCCTCCACGACCAGCTCTGCCACCCCGGAGTCACCAGACTCTACCATTTCATTAAGGCCCGCAACCTGACCTACTCCATCGAGGAGGTCAGGACCATGACCAGGAACTGCCAGACCTGCGCGGAGTGCAAACCGCACTTCTATAGGCCGGACCGAGCAAGCCTGATCAAGGCCACCCGCCCCTTCGAGCGCCTGAGCATCGACTTTAAGGGGCCCCTCCCGTCCTCTGACCGTAATGTGTACTTCCTCAACATCGTTGATGAGTACTCCCGTTTCCCCTTTGCCTTCCCCTGCCCCGACATGACCAGTAGCACGGTCATTAAGTGCCTGAATGCCCTCTTCGCCTTGTTCGGGTTCCCGAACTATATACACAGCGACCGGGGCTCCTCCTTCATGAGCGAGGAACTCCGGCAATTCCTCCTAGAGAGAGGTATTGCAGCAAGCAGGACCACCAGCTACAACCCCAGAGGTAACGGTCAGGTGGAAAGAGAGAACGCGACGGTATGGAAGGCCGTCCTCTTAGCCTTAAAGTCTAAGGGCCTCCCAACCTCCCGCTGGCAAGAAGTCCTCCCGACAGCGCTGCACTCCATCCGGTCATTACTTTGCACGGCCACTAACACCACCCCCCATGAACGAATGTTCGTTTTCCCCAGGAAGTCGACTACGGGAACCACTCTACCAACCTGGCTGACCGCCCCGGGGCCGGTCTGGCTGCGGAAACACGTGAGGACCCATAAAACGGACCCCCTGGTCGAGAGGGTGAACCTCCTGCACGCCAACCCCCAGTACGCCTACGTGGCGTACCCAGACGGGCGGGAGGACACTGTCTCCCTACGAGACCTCGCACCCTCAGCCGATCCGGAAACACCGCCACCACCCCCCCCAACCTCAGTCCAGGTAGACGGCATGCCGGAACCCCACGAGCCCTCGCCGACCACGCAAACACCAGCATCAACACCGGATAAGGCACCAGCACCGGATAAGGCAACACCACCGCTGCGGCGATCAGAGAGGCTTACGAAGCCTCCGGACAGACTGACCTACCAGAATTGGTAGTACACTTCACCCCGCCGGACTTAATTCTAAACAAGGGGTGAATGTGGTAAACCACGTTCACTATCGTATCACTGTTAGTAGTTAGCACTGTTCACCACTGTTCGTTATAACTGTATCACTGACCACTATTGTATCACGGTACGAGGTCGCCTCTTGCCACACTGCTATACCTGGGATGACCACTGCCGACTCCGCCTTGGCTCCACCCACCAGGCCAGGTATAAAGGTGAGCGACTGGCTGGTATTCCTCCTGCTTGGATCGGATCACCCACGAGAGTGGGCTCTGTTATTTAGTCAATAAAAACCTTTAGTCACCTTCGTAACTCTTCGCCTTTTATTGGAGGAATTGATAGGTATATCACTAGGGCTTATGTGTGGTGGCCAGGTATAGACAAACAAATAGAGGACCTGACAAAAAGCTGCTCAGGGTGTCAAAAAGTTCAGAATGCACCTCCAATTGCACCGCTGCATCCATGGGAATGGCCTTCAGCTCCATGGCAACGCATGCATATTGACTTTGCAGGTCCATTCATGGATTCCATGTTTTTGATAGCAGTAGATGCACACTCTAAATGGCCAGAAGTGATCAAGATGTCGACCACTACCACTGAGAAGACGATTGCAGTCTTGAGAACTATATTTGCGAGGAATGGATTGCCCGAGCAAATTTGTTCAGACAACGGACCACAGTTCGTGTCAGAAGAATTCCAGAAATTCATGAAAAAGAATGGGGTGAAACACTATACATCTGCCCCATACCATCCGGCTACAAATGGGTTGGCCGAGAGATTTGTACAAACATTCAAAAAGGCAATAAAGGCCATGTGTGAAGATCATATTCCACTACAACACAAGGTGGACAATTTCCTAATGGCATATCGAAACGCCACGCATGCAGTGACAAATCAAAGCCCTGCCATCATGTTCTATAACAGAAGGTTGCGGTCCCGGTTGGATTTGTTAAAACCCAATGTGAGACGGGAAGTTGAACACAAGCAATTCCAACACATAAATGAAAAGGCCACCCGGAGTTTTGAAATAGGACAACCAGTGTTAGCCAGGGACTATAGAAATGATAAATGGCAACCTGAAACAATTTGTGCACGGCAGGGGCCTTTGATGTACACGGTAGACACTGGGGAGAATGTAATACGACGTCATGCTGACCAACTTGTGGGATCAAGAACAAGGGTCAACCCCATGTCTCCGGCAGAGACACCAGTTGAAGAATTTATTGAGCCTGTAGCATCTACCTCGGACTCGGTTGTATTAGATGATGTTGAATTCATAGAAGATCAATTGAATGAGTCATCCCAGCAACAGGAACAAGAGATCCCTGAAAGGCGTTATCCGGCACAGATCCGGAAGTCTCCTCAGAGACTGAACCTTTGAATATTCATTGTGTGTAAATTGTATATATGTATATATATTCATGTACTGTATTAATGGGGTGTCCACTGTTAAGCTAAAAGGGGAGGAATTGTAGTGTATGTAACCTGTACTACCTTAAGAGGATACCTTAAGGTGAAGGACTACTTTTTAACAGCTCCTGTACATTGTAGTACCGGTAGTGACCACACCGGTATATAAACCCTGTGGAGTAATATGTATCTCAGTTCCCGCTCTGACCCTCAATCACTAAAGACCTGTTTAGTTACTCTCTGTTGTCTGTGTCGTGTTATTCATAATAACTGCACTTGTAAACACAGACTCAACACCAGCCAGAACCAAAAGTACAGCAAACTTCAGGGACTCTGACCTGTAAGAAGTCCTAACAGAGATATAGAGCAGGAAGGATGAGTTTTGGGGGGTTAGGGCAGGAGACCCACTCTGTTTGGCACTGGCAGACCAAAGTATGATGATTTTATCTATATTTTGCTCAGTGTTTTGCAGTCCACTTGGTAGAATACACTAGGAATCTTTGCATTGATTTTGTCTTTAAACCTCATGACATCTTTATGCCTTTGTCCTACTGCTCACTTTTGTAAAACCCTGGAGATTAATGTTTATAAATATCAATTAGTGGAAATTTATTTTATTTTATGGTTCTTCAGCTAGTTTAGATTATCAATTCAAGCCTGGGTATAATACATTTTAATATGATATAAAAATCAAACATCTGCTAATCTCTGATGTACTGAAGCGTATTGACATTAGAATATCAACTGAAGCAAAAAACTCTTACAGTTCTAGAATTTGTTTCATAATAACAGCACCTTCCCGTGCAAGCGCAGGAGATGCAACACCTGCCCTTTTACCTCCCCCCTTCCCACTGTCCAGGACCCCAAGCACTCCTTCTAGTGATTTACTTGTACTTCTTTCAATTTAGTATACTGTATTTGCTGCTCACGATGTGGTCTCCTCTGCATTGGGGAGACCAGATGCAGATTGGGTGACCGCTTTGCAGAACACCTCCATTCAGTCCACAAGCGTGACCATGAGCTTCCGGTTACCTGCCATTTTACTTCTCCGTCCCACTCCCACTCTGACCTCTCTGTCCAATGAAGCTTAACGTAAGCTCGAGGAACAGCTCCTCATCTTTCTATTAGGCATTACAGCCTTCCGGACACAACACTGAATTCAACAATTTCAGACCATAACCTCTGCCACCATTTTTTCGGACAGCAGCTATTGCTGATGATTCGGATAGTCCCATTTACACCTCTTCTAGACCCATCTTTTGTTTCTTTACTTGTCCCATTACCATCTCCTTTTGCCTTGCACCATCATCCCTTTCATCTTTTAATCTCTCCTGCCTTCCATCCTATCACAGACCTTCCCTTTTGTTCTTTCCTCCCCTCCCCCCTTTCCCTGCCCCTGCACTTGCTTAAAACCTGTTACCTCTCTCACCTTTTCCAGTTCTAACGAAAGGTCATCGACCTGAAGCGTTAACTCTGTCTCTCGCCACCGAAGCTACCTGACCTGCTGAGTATTTCCAGCATTTTCTGTTTTAATTTCAAATTTCCAGCATCTGCAGTATCTTGCTTTTGTTTCGTCTAGAATTTGTTTACTGTACTATTCTTATCTTCTCCAACTTAAGCTTCTACCTGTTTTAAATCTTGTCCTTCTTCATTTTCTGAACCATAATTTTGCCACTGACTTGTTTTTTCAGTTTGGTTTCCATTCCTCTGAGATTGCTTAATGGTACATTGCTAAGAGACAAAGCACGAGGCAATCTAGCAACATGTTTTAATTTAATGCCCGACATGGAAAACTAAACCTCAATGGATGAAACACTGTGACAGAATTCAATAATACACGGGTGAATGTCATTCTTTCTTTGGCACATTGGTGCCTGCACCAATGCCTCATGCTTTTCAACATGTCAGGATCTGTAAAGTGATGTGTGTCATGAGCATATTTCCTTGTGGGTTTTTACATGAAAGGCTCCATATACAGTAAATGCAAGTTGTTGTTGTGTTTCAACATGCGAGAATTTTGTTGGGGTTCTGTGCACGAGTTGCCAAGCCCCAATTTTATAGTTAGCATTTTAGGAAAAATACTTTGGTAGCTATTTATTAGTACACTTTTTTTAGTGTGCACAATTTACCATTTTTAGTATCTTGTTCGCAACACAAAAATCCTGGAAAAATTGTACTTTTATTATTTGCTCCTCTGATTGCCTTTGAGAGGGGTGCTTCAGAGCTCTGGTACCTCTGCAGAGCACATAAAGGCACATTAGGATCCACAGGCTTTGAGGAGGAACAATAAAACAAGAACACGGTGATGTGCAAACACTTAGTAACCCCATCTCACCCATTCACTTGTCAATAACCATATCCATTACATTATACTTAAATCTTTGCACATAAATATATCACGGTTCTGTACACACGTAGATGTGTAATGTTGCCACTAATTAAAACATCATGCCATCTATTCCTATTAAACACCAAGATTATTGGCTTGTTACTGCCTTACTGCTAAGATGCAAAGCACCATGGGGAAGGTGGATAGAGCAGATATCATTGCAGCTAGAACAAATCAGGAGTCCCAGTTAAGAGCTCAAGGAAAGAAAATGTCAATCAGTTGCTGCCACTCTTCTTGTGCTGTTCACAGTCCTTCTTCCTAGGGGCAGATGCAATGTTTCCTCTTTATTCTCGTCTTGAATGTTAGCCTTGGCTCAGTAGTACTACTTTCAATTCTGCATCAGTAAATTATGGATTCAAGCCCCACTGCAGGACTTGAGTACATAATCTAAACTGACACTTCAGTGCAGTACTGAGAGTGTGCTGCACTATCAGAGGTGCTGTCTTTCAAATGAGACATTAAATCAAGGTCCTTCTGTCCTCTCAGGCAGCTCAGCATCTTGCAGCTGTAGCTCTAACTCCAGGTTCCAGCAGCATCCAACATTCCTCACTCTCAGTAATACAGTATATTCATTTTTCCCAGCTTTCAGCTGATTTTGGGATAGCCCATTAACTGGTACAAAAGATCCCATGCCACTATTTGAAAAAGAGAAGGGAGTATGCCTGGCATCCTGGACAACATTGATCCCTCAATTTGGTGTTGCTAAAATGGAATATTTGGTCATTTATATCATTGCTGTTTGTGGAACCTTGCTTTACACATATTGGCTGCTGTGCTTCCTTCTATTACAAAAGTGAGTACAATTCTAAAGTACTTCATTGGCTGTGAAGCGCTTTGAGATTGTAGTGTATGTACCTTTAAGGGGAGAACTACTTTTTACAGCTCCTGTATACTGTAGTACTGGCAGTGACCACACCTGTATGTAACCCTGAGTAGGGGTCTGTACTGTTAGTTTTTAGAGTAACCCTCATCCAGTAAACACCTGTTGATTGATCCTCTGCAGTCTCTGCTTATTTATTGAAGGACACCATACATCAAGATTCACGGATTTAACATTGGCGACGAGTCGATTCGAACCTACCTGCAACTCTGCAGAAGAAGGCCGATTCCAGGGGCACGGGCGTCGACTATCCGGCGGAGACTACAGCGAGACGGGCTGGCAGCAGGTACGGCGCAGACCCTTCCCGGACGGTGGCGGCTGGAGCCGACCGACGGCACAGGGGAAGGCCGAGCAGCGTCGACGGGGTAAGAGAGAGGGTAAAGCACACAGGGCGCAGCCGGGGATGAAGACCGAGCGGCGTCGACGAAAAAAAAAAGAGAGGGTAGAGCGCACGGGGCGCAGCTGGGGTTCAGGACCAAGCGGCGTCAACGAGAGAGGCGCGCAGGAAAACGCACAGAGCGCGGCTGGTGTTCAAGGGCTGAGCAGCGTCCGCGGGGGAAGAAAGGAAAGCGCAGGAGACGCCATTTGAGCTGCAGCGGAGAAGAAGGGAGAGCGCGGGAGATGTCATTTTTGAGCCGCAGCAGAGAAGAAGGGAGAGCGCGGGAGACGCCATTTTTAGCCAGTCTAACCACACCCAGGGATGCCGAAGAGTGGCAGTGTCACAGCGTTCGACAATGAAGTCGAAGATTGGGCGACATATGTAGAACGCATAGAAGTGTACTGCAAGGCGAATGAAGTGCCAGATGCCAGGAAAGCACTGGTATTGTTGAATTCCATGGGTGCAAAAATGTATGGCTTACTGCGAAACCTAGTAACCCCAGAGAAGCCAGTGGAAAAGGATTTTGAAAGCATAGTGGCAATCCTACAGGACCACTTAAACCCCACACCACTGCTGATAGCAGAAAGATTTAAGTTTCACAAAAGGAACCAGCATAAAGACGAAAGTAATGCTGAGTATTTAACGGAACTGCGCAAGCTATCGAAACACTGCCAGTTTGGAACGGGACTAGCAGATACTTTAAGGGACAAGTTTGTGTGTGGGCTTCAAAGTGAAGGAACCCAGAAACGGCTTCTATCAGAAAAGGATCTTACGCTGGACAAGGCTTTCAGCATAGCAGTATCACACGAAGCAGCCGCACGGGGCGCTGCAGAGATACAATGGAGACCGCAAGAATATGGCACAAATGAAATGTCATATGGAGTAGTGAAGCGTTATCGCTGCGGCAGAACAACACACAACCATAAGGATTGTTGGTTCAAGGACCAAGTGTGCAGACAGTGTGGAAAAGTAGGACACATAGCAAGAGTCTGCAGGTCGGGAAAGAAAACCAGCAGCAAGAAATCTCCACAGGAGGAGTACAAAAAGGTACATAAGGTGACGGAGAGTAGTTCAGACGAACAGAAAAGTGATACAGACTCCGGAAGCAAGGAGCTGGGTTGTCTGAAACTACACAATGTAATCAAAATGGAGGATCACCAAACTATCTGGGTCACGCTCAAGATAGAAGGAGTCCAAGTGAAAATGGAATTGGACACAGGATCAGCCCTAACAGTCGTAAACCGAAGGGACTGCAAGCGGCTAGTCTCACATATACCCTTGAGAGATACAGAGATTGTCTTGAAGACGTACATGGGGCAAAAATTCTACCCCAAAGGAAAAATAAGGGTGAACGTTATATATAACGGCAAGGAAACACCAAAAATGGACCTATATGTATTGCCAGATGGAGGACCACCACTACTAGGACGTGAATGGATCCGGAAGATACAGCTAGATTGACATTCCATACAAGCACTGACTGTAGATGCCAAATAGGATGACGACGTCACACATGGACGACTGTCAAAAATGCTAACTGACGCACAAGAAGTGTTCCAGGAGGGACTCGGAACACTAAAAAGGCATAACAGCGACGATCAAAATAGAGGAAAATGCAAGCCCAAAGTTTTTTAAGGCCACACCGGTACCTTATGCGATCCAGCCAGCTGTCGAAGCAGAGCTGGAAGGTTTGGAATGTTCAGGAGTACTGTCCAAAGTGGACTGGAGCGAGTGGGCTACACCCATCGTTCCTGTAATGAAGAGGTCGTTGAGTAATACGCCTGGGGAACCAAAGAAGGTTCGCATCTGTGGGGACTTTAAGGTGACAGTGAACCCAGTCCTTCACACTGTACAATATCTGCTTCCGCAGATTGAAGATATTTTCGCCTCGCTATCTGGAGGAAAACGCTTCACTAAGATTGATCTGGCCCAGGCGTACCTGCAAATGGAGGTAGAAGAAGCCTCGAAACAGTACCTCACGATCAACACTCATAAAGGTCTCTACCAATACAACCGGCTGGTGTTCGGGGTAGCATCAGCTCCGGCTATTTGGCAAAGGGCAATGGATCAAGTCCTGCAAGGGATTCCAGGGACCCAGTGTTATTTGGACGACATCCTGGTCACGGGCGAAAATGACAGTGATCACCTCGCCAACCTGGAGCAGGTGCTCACTAGATTGAAGGAATATGTGCTCCGAGCTAATCGCCACAAATGGAGGTTTTTCCAGAAGCAGATCTCGTATTGTGGCCACGTTATTGATAAAGAGGGGTTACATAAGTCCCCTGAAAAGGTTGAGGCAGTAGTCAAGGCTCCAGCACCGGAAAATGTGTCACAACTGAGGTCGTTCCTCGGGCTGGTGAACTACTACCATAAGTTCTTGCCGAATTTGTCTACAGTACTACACCCACTGAACACCCTACTGCAAACGGGGGTACCATGGAAGTGGAATGACGAATGTAAACGAGCTTTCCAGAAGTGCAAAGAATTGATCACATCAAAAGAGGTGTTGGCTCATTTCAACCCAGCACTACCAATTCGGTTGGCGTGTGATGCATCACCCTATGGTATTGGAGCGGTGCTGTCGCACAAATTCCCGGACGGCTCGGAGAGGCCAGTAGCCTTTGCGTCTCGGTCACTAACCTCAGCCAAGCGTAACTACGCCCAGATTGACAGGGAGGCCCTCAGCCTGGTGTGGGGAGTGAAAAAGTTCAACCACTATCTGCATGGGCAGAAGTTCACCTTGCTGACCGACCACCAACCACTTGTCTCCATCTTTAATCCAAAGAAGGGCGTTCCGGTGATGACTGCGCAACGGCTACAAAGATGGTCCCTTTTTCTAGGGGCAAACCAATATGAAATAGAGTATAAGGGCACGAAACAGCATGGAAACGCTGATGGGCTATCACGCCTGCCACTGCCTACTGCAGAGGAAGCACCAGCAGTGGACCCTGTCGAAATATTTTATTCGACTATAATTGAACGCTTGCCAGTAACTAACGCGGTTATAGAGAAGGAGACCCGAAATGACCCGACACTGTCTCGGGTATATGACTTGACGGTGAAGGGATGGCCAACACATGGCGACTCACTGTTGCCAGCATTCTCATCCAGAAGAGAACAGCTGTCAGTATGCCAGGGGACCTTGATGTGTGGATCCCGAGTGGTAATTCCACCCAAGTTAAGGGAGAGAGAGTGCTCAATGAGCTTCACGAAGGCCATCTGGGAGGGGTGAAAATGAAAAGCCTTGCTAGGGCTTATGTGTGGTGGCCGGGGATCGATCAGCAAATCGAGGACCTGGCAAAGAGCTGCTCAGGATGCCAGAAGGTCCAAAATGCACCACCACATGCCCCTCTACACCCATGGGAGTGGCCCTCCTCTCCATGGCAACGGGTGCATATTGATTTTGCTGGTCCATTCATGGACTCAATGTTTTTAATAGCCGTGGATGCGCACTCGAAATGGCCTGAGGTGATCAAAATGTCCTCCACCACCACGGAGAAAACGACTGTAGTCCTATGGACCATATTTGCCAGGAACGGCTTGCCAGAGCAGATTTGCTCTGATAACGGACCACAGTTTGTGTCCGAAGAGTTTCGGAAATTTATGAAAAGGAATGGGGTAAGGCATTACACATCCGCCCTGTATCATCCAGCCACAAATGGATTGGCTGAGAGGTTCGTACAAACCTTTAAAAAGGCAGTAAGGGCCATGTGCGATGACGACATTCCACTGCAGCATAAGGTGGACAATTTCCTGTTAGCCTACAGAAATGCGACACATGCAGTCACCAACCAGACCCCGGCCATGATGTTCTTTAACCGAAGGTTGAGATCTCGTCTGGATTTGCTCAGACCAAATGTACGAAGAGATGTTGAGAATAAGCAATTCCAGCACATCAATGAGAAGCCGACAAGGAGCTTCAATGTAGGGCAACCAGTCTTGGCCCGCGACTACCGAACAGAGAAATGGCAACCAGGAACAATATGCACACGGCAGGGGCCACTAATGTACACAGTGGATGTTGGGGAGAACATTGTGAGACGCCATGTCGACCAGATCCTAGAGTCACAGGAACGAGTCAACCCCATGTCTCGTGTACCTGGTACTGAACCCGACATACAGGTAGCATCTACCCCAGAAACAGTAGCATCGGAAGCTGATGAACCAACCGACGACAGGGGGCCAGAATCGCCTCCGCAGCAAGAGCAAGACACTCAGGAAAGGCGCTATCCAGAAAGGATCAGGAAGCCGCCCCAAAGACTGAATTTATAAATGGACTATTTTCAGTTAATGTTGCATGTTAAAAGTGTTAATTGTTAAATGAATGTTATGGTACTGTTAATCTAAAAGGGGAGGAATTGTAGTGTATGTACCTTTAAGGGGAGAACTACTTTTTACAGCTCCTGTATACTGTAGTACCGGCAGTGACCACACCTGAATATAACCCTGAGTAGGGATCTGTACTGTTAGTTTTTAGAGTAACCCTCATCCAGTAAACACCTGTTGATTGTTCCTCTGCAGTCTCTGTTTATTTAGTGAAGGGCACCATACATCAAGATTCACGGATTTAACAGAGCTGTCCTGAGCACATGAATCGTGCTATATAAATGCAAGTTCTTTCTTTTTCTTTGCTCTTGCAATGGTGTCTACTGATCATTGGGGAATGGCATTCAGACACCTCTATCAATGACAATATTGGTGCAATATACAGCAAACCATAACTATAATGGTGACCTTCTCAGGGTCTACAAGCACTTAGACTCATTAGCCTGAAAATTCTGTGAGGGCCATTGCACTGGAGGAAGAGTAGTGAGTGGAACCCCTATCCAACCACATGCTTAGGCGCTGACTCTGTCCCAAGTTACGACATCTCCACTTGAGGTGTCCCAGGCCATTCTAGGGCGAAGATAAAACAGGGCCTGGCAGTCTTAAGCTCCAAAAGAACAATTTTACATCAAGCCAGAAGGTAATGGATCCCCTAGAGGAACAAATACTTCAGTTTAGGTAAGGTTTGGGGCCTTTCCAAAGGCTCAGTTGGCAGGAATTCCATTAGGATCGTTTAAGGGTGTTGACGTAAGAAAACTACTAGGCACTTGGTCAGAGTATTAAATAAGGCTTTAATCGACTGTTTCACAACATGGAAGTCTAGTTATCCTTCACTAGTTCCTGTTTACAAAATGTCCCTGAGCAAGCTGGGCCCGTGCCCGAGTATTTATACTCTCCCTGGACAGCGCCACCAGCAGGCCACCCAGTATACTTCATAAGTCCTTTCTACATAAATGGCATGATTTATGTCAGGTGTAATGGGTAGAATTCTTGGGGTAGCCAGGGAGCTTCCACAGACACGCCCCCTTGAATAAGGCCTACGGCCATCCCTCTAGGAAAATGGCAACCCAGGAAAAAAGGGGCAGAATCCTGACAAAACCATCCCATTTTCTGGACCTAATTCCAGCGATCTGCCAGGATTATGCTTGACTTGGACTGGAATTTCAGGCCCATTGAATCATACAAATTACAGCACATAAGGAAGCAATATGGCCCGTTGAGCCTGTGCAGGAGCTTAACTGAAGTTATTTACTTAACTTGCATTTCCCTGCCCTTTTGTTAATCTTCCTTTTCAAATATTTATTAAATTCTCTTTTAAATGTTAGTCTGTGCCTCATTGGCAAATTGTGGTAAAACATTCCATCTAAAAAAATCTCTTCTAACTTGCCCCTTTGTTCATTAAATAATTAACCTGAGTCTATGCGACCAGTTATCAACTCACCAATGAACAAAGACAATCGTTCACTATTTAACCTTTCGAAACCTTTCATAATTTTGAAAGTTTCTGTCAGGTCTTCCCTTAATCTTCTCAAGACTAGTGAAAAAGCCCATTTAAAAAATATATTTTTTCAGAACTATAACCTCCCATTCCAAGTATAATTCGAGTAATTCTTCATGGTATCCTTTCGATGGCTCCAATATAGTTCCTATAATAGTGTGCCCTGAACTGCGCACGATACTCGAAATGTGGCCTAATCAATGTCCTGTGGAAATTCAATAGTATTTCCTTACTTTTAAATTTCGGTGCACCTGTGTAGAAAGCCCAGAATCCCATTTGTCTTATTAAGGTCTTTTCTATCAGTACTCCCTACTTTAAAAATCTACATATCTGCACAGCTAAATTTCTAACCAAAGGCTTGCTTGATCAACACCTTGCTCTTGACATGGGACTCACTGATCTACGCCTCAGCCCTGCTGCACAATTAGTGGCATAGTTAGAACGCAGAGTCCATTGTGACAAAAATGAAGCATAATGTGCAACGCGCCAGTGGGCTACATATCTCTTTCTGATGGCTTCAGACTGATACTTAAAACAGGTTGAGTAATACTCTTTAAAAAAAAGTAATTGGGTTTGGGTCCCTTTCATTTTCTTGCAGCACATATAGGGGTCGATTTTCCTGGAACCGTCAGGCGGGGTTTCAGGCGTGTGGGGGGGGGGAAATCCCGAATTCAGGGGTCCCGACACCATCCCACCCAAAACCCGCCTCCACGTAAGTTTCACAGGAGGCGGGTACCCGCCCCGCACTGGGACCCGCTGACCCGAGGTGGGAAGGGATTAGTGCCAATTAACTGCCTGTTAACAGGTAGTTAACAGGCAGTTTTTAGCCTAATCCCTATTTTGAGGGGTGTCGTGTGGGATTCCCGACAGCTCCAAACCACGCCAGGTTAGAGCCGGCGGGCCGTCGGGTTGAAGGACTGGGAGGGGCCGCGATGTCGGTGTTCAGGTGAGTGATGGGTGCATGAGTGCAAAGGTAAGTGTGTTTGGTGTGTCTAAAGTGTGTAAAGAAGTTTAAATTACCTGTACTTACCTTAACAGCCTTTCTTCCTCTAGGTTTCGGGAGTCCATCACTCAGCCGGCACTGAAAGAAAAATGGCTGCAATCTGTCAAAAGTGACAGACTTCAGCTTTGAGTGCCGGTGAGAGTTCTAACTGAGTCTGTGGAGAAGGACTCAGGTTAGAAGTCAGACTGTCAGTGTTTGATAGCTCCAAACAGTTGTGGAACACTGATATTTCATCTGTCAAGACCTCTTGACAGATGAAATTTCAGTCTGTGATGTCACCTGTTGCCGGGTGGCCCTTAATTGGCCTGCTGAGCCCGCCCAGCAGGCTCAACAAGGTCAATCAAGGGAAAATTGCGTGGATTGGCCGGACGTCGATGTAGGCGGGACTAAAATCCGAAAGTTGTAGTCCCGCCTCCTTCCCGACAGCTTAATGAAAATCGACCCCATAGGGTTATGAGGCAGGTAAACTCACAGAAAATGGCCCAGCTTGTTTTAACACAATCAAAACAAGAAAAGTGAAAAAATAGGTGCCAAGATTGTTTTCACTCTTTCTTGTGCCCGGGGAAGGTTCAGTTCTCAGTTACAGTGAAGAGCAAATGGGAGCGAGACCTGATGCATCGTTTTTGAAAGGTATTCCTCAGCCTGTCTTGTTGAAATTGAGGGGCGATTTTCCCAGCCCTGGGGAGGCGGGTAAGGAGGCAGGACTGCCGGGAAAATGGCAGAATCTGGTAGCGGGTACCCAACCCGCCTCCGTGCCATCTTCCCAGGAAGCGGGTACACGACCCGTGCCAGGTCCCATCTCCTCAAGGCAGGAAGGGGATTAGTGCCAATTAACTGCCTGTTAACAAGTAGTTTTTTGGCTAATCCCTATTTTGAGCCCTAAAGTGTGGGCTTCCCGACGGCTCCGAACCTCGCCAGGGTCAGCGAGGCGAGCCGTGGGTCTGTGGGGGTCGGAAGGGCCGAAATGTCCAGTGTGCAGGTGAGTGAGGAGTGCAAGTGTGCAGAGGTAAGTGTGTGAGTTGAGTCTAAAGTGTTTTAATAAGATTACTTACCTTTGCATCTTCCTCTAGGCTTCATCTCTTTAGGCTGCGGAGCTGCTTGATCTCCAAGGCAGAGATGACAGAATGGCTGCTGCATTCTCCGATGCAACAGCCATCTGATTTCTGCTCAGGAAAGAGGTTTGCTGAGTCTTGAGTACAAGGACTCACCAAAGAACAGAGATTGTCAGTGCTTCTCAAAGCTGTCAAACGATGACAATTCATCTGTTAAAAATTTTTGACAGATGAAACGTCATACGCTGACCTTATGTCACCGGCTTTCCCTTAATTGGCCTGCTAAGCCTGCTGGGCGGGCTTATCAAGGTCAATCAAGGGAAAATAGCGTGGGTTGGCCAGACATCGATGGAGGCGGAACTAAAACCCGACAAGCAGCAGTCCCGCCACTATCACGTCCCCATTGATAAAATCACCCCGAGTATCAGTCTGAAGCCATCAGAAAGAGGAATATATGTCAAAGAGACGCCAAGGGTGATCAGCAAAAAAACTACCACCTATAAGGTTAACATTTATATTCGAGTTTTGCACAACTGTTTGTTATTTTCTACCAGTTCAAGGAGTGATAGTTATAACTACTGTAAATCTGTCATGCTGATGTTCACTTATCCACCTAAGTGTTTAATAAATCAGTTTGGCAGTTATAGCCTAAGCCAGAGTCTAGTAAAGTGTTTATTCTATCCCCTTCTGAAGTTGAGGAAGATCACATGAGGGTATGTGATGTAACCTGTAGCAAGGGTTTTATATTTGATCCCAGGGCATACTAGCAAAAAACAAAGATATTGGGCAGGTCAAGGCACACTCCAGGCCATATAGGGTGGGGGCTCGCTTACAGGATTGGTCTGAAATGTTGAACTCACAAAGATATCTAGAATAAATATACATGCCGATCGTCAGTGTCTTAAGTCTGCAGTCGGTACATTAACCTAGGGATCAGTATTTTACAAGGAAACCAAGGGGGGGGGGGGGGGGAATTTTCACAGGAAAAAACAGGTGGGGTGGAGGTGGGGGGCAGGTGGAAGTAAAGGTTGGAAAAATCTAAAACCCGACCCCAACCCACCCACTTTCACCTTTTACTCAGGCGGGAGGAGGGACGGGCAGCCAACCTGCTGGCAGGAGGTGGGTTGACCCTTTAAATATGATAATGAGGCCGGAAGCCTCTGCTGTAACCTGCTTTGGAGGTTTAACTGCAGGCGGCAAGGGATCCCTTGTGGGCTGGGAGGAGCAGGAGTGCTTCGTCCCTGCCCCCTGAGCTCCCACACCAGCAGTCCATACCTCCTGGGTTCAGGGATCAGAATAATCCCCCTCCGGGGTCGGGGATTGGACCTCCCCAGGGACAGGGATCGGACCACCCCCAGGGATAGCAAGACCCTCTCCCGGGACAGGGATTGAACCCTCCCGGGGATCACGACGCGGCCCCAGGGTCGGGGATCAGACCACCCCTCCCCCCCCCCCCACCCCACTGGGGCTAGACCCCAAGGGCTTGGACTCCCCCCGGGCTTGCAACAACCCCACCACCCCCCACCCCCACCTCACCTGGACCCAGCACTTCCCTGTTGCTGCGGTGTCCAGCCTGCGTTTCCCACTGTCGACCGGGTCCCCCCACACCGTGCGGGCGGGAAACAGGAAAATCCCGGCCCAACTCTTTTCACTGGGATTGGGAGTTGTCAGTATCAACAAATCAGACTGGTTGGATATTAGGACTGAAGGTTGTTCGAAGCAATCAATCAATCAGATATTGCTTTCTCTCACTGCATATGAATTTGAGACAGAAATGTTTTCAGATGAACTGATGGTTTCTGAGAGTTGGAATTACAAGTGCATTTATTTATTACTTGTGCCTGAAGAAGTTAAATACAATATAAAATGCCAATAAAATGCAGCTTTTAAAACAATTTCATTTTCCTCAAAGGAACTTTCTGGAGCATGCCTGACGGTTGTTTTATGTGAGTGTTTATTTTGCTCAAGATTTGTTGCAGAAGATTATTTGAGATAAGGAAGCTGTTCCTGTTGTGAATGCATTAACAGGCTTTACTTGAGCTTTCCTGTCACTGCACTTGCAGAATCGCCGTGGTTTGGAAAATAAAAGAGGGGGTGAGGTAGGAATGATAATTAACTTTACTTAATTAGAAGAATTACACTGAGTTCCCCGTATTTAGGATTTTACTCCAGTATACACAAATTAACATCATGGCGTAGAATTTCTGTGGGTGCGGTCCCGATCTACAGCAATTCTCTGGGTTTCCACTGATGTAACATGGGACGACTGGGAGAAACTAGGTGGAAGTTCCAGGTGCATGTATCTGGGGGCATAATTTACTAGATTCTTTAAAGTTATACTGAAGTATTTTATTTCATATTTTAAATATATGTGTTTATTATTTGTCTGATTTCTGCCTCCTCCCTCCCTCATTTACCTGGGTCAAACTATCTGTCACCCTCTAACCCTGCTTGACCGAGATACTGCACTTGGTCTTGACTAGTGTCTGAATACTTAGGAGCAAACGGAAGTGCAGCTGCAAGCCTCCTGGCACCTGACATCAGGGCCTTGGAGATCACTCTGGGGAGGTTTTAATAAAATTGTAAATTTGTCTGTTAAATCTTTGGCCTGCCCCTGGGACCCCACAAACCCTCCAATCCACGGCGATCTCGGGGAAGGCCTCCGTGCCAGGTTTCTTCAGGTGACCACACGCCCATTTACTAGGGCGCCCAATAATCGCACCCAGAGGAAACTAAGACATGGGGCTGGATTTTGATTCAGGGTCGGGCTGGGGTCGTGTAATCTGCATTTCGTGTTAGCCACCCGATTCTAAATCGATGTGGGAAAATGATGCGATTTTAACTTAATTGGCCAATTGAGTTCCAACGTGTGGGAACCCATGGCCAATGAGTTTTTCCAGTCTGAAAGTTGCCTCTGATGATGTTATCATTGCTGCTGCATTAAGGTCTGCAACAAGCCTTGCTTCTTCTGCAGACTGCCAACCTTTTGGCTTTTGCAGTGAGAGGCACCTGCAGGAAGAATGGCCAGCCAGAGACGTAGGTCTGCACCCCGCTTCGATGACGTTGCCCTGCAGGCTTTAGTGGAAGGAGCAAGAGCACATAAAGAGGTGCTCTTCCCTTCTTCAAGGAGGAAGAAGCCTCCCAGCAAACCAAGGCTGTGTGGATCCAGGTGGCAGAGGTCAACTCCTTGTCAGTAACCCGCAGACCCTGGCTTCAGTGCAGGAAGAGATTTCATGACCTTCTGCGCACTGGAAAAGTGAGAATGAATTTCCCATCACCCTCAATCTGATCTCCATTGCCTCTCCTCACCAGTACTCAACTTTAGCAATCTCTTCCTTCACATCCCACTTGACACTGACATCCATGCACCCTTACCCATTCCCTCTCTCGCTATGGTCACATTCTCCTAACTATTCGACTATGCAGCCCTCACACTCCCTATCACTGTGATGCTATGAAAACAACTTACAACACACAGGGAGGGCCCTTGGTCTTGCCACCTCACTCCATCTTTGTCTCCTTCTAAGCATCTATGCTAAGGATTCTCTACACTCACTCCTTCATTCTCACTCAACCTCCACTTGTCTCCCTCATTGCAGGAAAAGACAGCTCACAATAAGAGGGAAAGAGTGAGGACAGGAGGAGGGCCACCCTCACGAGCCCACCTCACCCCCTGGGAGGATGCAGTCCTGGAGATCGTGGGAGTGGAGGACGATGCGCAAGTAGGGGACGGACAGACGGGTGCATCAGAGCAAGCTGGTGACAGAATAGTTTTCCATCTCAATGACATTGCATGAGTCGCTGATAATGATTCTGAAACTCTAACAGGTGGACTTATGATCATCTGCAATATGCAATGTGCATGTAACCTTGACCTCACATCTCTAACACTTTCCTTTACTCCCCCACAGGACCATCGCAAGCACCCATCCCCACTAGCCGGGAGGAAGAGCCTGAGCATCCAGACCCCTCAGAGGAAGCTGCAACCTCAGAGGGCGCAGCGTCAGCAGAATTCACCGCACCCAGCACCAGCGCAGACACTCACACCTCGGTGGGACCATCGCGAGATAGAGTAATGTTGTCACCTGGTGTATCACAGCTCACAAGTGAGCACCAGCAGATGGTGGAGACAGGGACAGCAGTGGAGAGTCCTAGTCGGAGGGCGCAGGACTCTGCCAGCTCGGCTCAGCTGCATGTCGACCCTCTGCCTCTGGGTCCATCCATAAGATCAGCGGTGCTGGAACTCCAGGAACAGATGCAGGAGTCTCTGGCAGGTTTTGTCTCCAGGGTTGCTGCGAATGTGGAGCGAATGGAGGAGTCCATTGCGAACATGAGCAGAGCCTTTGTGGAGTCATTGGCGCATGAACGCATCACCATGGAAAGGATGGCAACCTCCATGGAGGTGATAAGTTGCCGGAGTGCAGAAAACATGGTGAGTGTTCTGAATAGAATGACATCTCTGGAGGAGCGATGGTCATCTATTGACTAGAGAAACCAGACCTTCATGGAAGTCCTTCTGAGTAGGACTGCCAGTGCAGATACGGGTCCCCATGGCCCCCCTGATGTGCAGCAAGGTGCTCTCAAGCCACTTGCAAGCGCTGAGGGGGACCTGACCCATGAGAGGGAAGTTGGTGGCAGACATCAAGGAAGTGGGGACTCCTCTCCAAGCGCTCACACTTCCATGCCACTGTAGAGCCCTCGGTCGGAGCCCCACCCATCTGAGATCGGCGTCTCAACCCCTGCACAGCCGCAGGAGCAGCAGACTGTTGGCGAGCCCTCACAGGTTCGCAACCCCAGAGGACGCCCGCCAAAGGTGTCGAGACAGTGAGCAAGGGGCCTCCAAATCTGCTGAAGCCACAGGGGAAGCACCACGTAGGAGCACGCGTAAGAGAAAGATACTGCACAAATGGTCATAAGGGTAGTCACTTGGGTGAAATTTGATGTTTTATGTTAAAAAGCCATCAGATGATTACTTGTAAATAAAAAATCCGATGGCTACTGCTGTAGTTGTGGCATGTGTCATTTCGCGAATGGGACTTCCACATTGAGGGCTTAGAATTACTTGGTATATGCCTCAGTTGAGGAAGCGCTCAGTGAAGGTGGCGAGAGGGGTTTCCCAGGAGGTCACACTGGAGATGGGTGTCAGGCACCAAACTTTCCCAGCTGTGGTTATGCCTTCTAAAAGCTCCCCCAGACCTGAGACAACAAAGTCCTGCCACCTGCAAATGATGGCTGATCAAATCTCCTCTTTAATGGTGGAGCTGCAGCTAATAGTCAGCTAATCCAATTGTGCTGCCGCCAGGTTACACCATCGTGTTTCAAAACAGGCGTGCTTCACATTGGAAAAGGGTTAAAATCACCAAGGCCTATCAAAATGGCATAATAGAGGCAATTTAGTGCTTGTTAAGGGCCTTAACGGCCTATCCCGCCTCTTGGAGGCGGGACAGAGACGGGACCAGTAGACATGATTTAATGAAAATTGTTTGTTGGCGGGATGCAGGCGGGGTTGGGCCCGCTCACCAGTTTTTGTAATTTTAACCCCCCACACTCCTCCAATCCCGCCTCCACGGCCCAATGAAAATCGAGCCCATGAGGTCTGGAACACCACGCTCACCTCATTATGATGGGAACAGTGGCTCTCCATCTACTGCAGGCATAGGCCCACTCATATAAATTGTGTAATCATCAGGAAATTCTGGAGCAGCGTGGGAGAAAGGGAGGGATGGAAATCTGAATTAGCAGGTCTCCATCTCTTTTTCCTCTCACTTGGGGAAAATCGAGTTCCCAGGTGCAGTGAAGAGGAAAATCCACCCTAATAACTAAAATCAGATGATGAACTCTGGGCACCATCAGAAAATGCATTGCAATCAATGTAAATGAGCACCAATTATCATTAGTAACCATTAACAAGCCATTAATTGGCATAATTAAGCAGTGAATGATAAAATAATACAAGAGCGTTAGTGCATATAAATTTGTCTTCACAGAATGGAAAACTAGAGTTAGCGATCTAATAATGCTGTCACATTTTTCCGAGTGTTTCTGCCCTCTTACCATTAACCTCCATGGGTTCTAGCAGTGGAAAACAAAACATTGGGCTTGAATTTCCCAGGGCCGTGGAGGTGGGATTGGAGGCGTGTGGGGTGATAAAATTGCAAAAAGTGGCGGGCGAGCCCAACCCCGCCTCCATGCAATTTTCAATAAATCGTGTTTACTGCTCCTGTCTCCGTCCCACCTCCAAGAAGCAGGATAGGCCCTTAAGGCCCTTAACAAGCACTACATTGCCTCTATTATCCCATTTTGAAAGGCCTTGGTGATTTTAACCCTTTTCCGACGTGAAGCACGCCTGCTTTGAAACACGACGGTGAAACCTGGCGGGAGCACAATTGGATTGCTGACTATTAACTGCAGCTCCACCATTAAATAGGATATTTCATCAGCCATCATTTGCAGGTGGCAAGACTTTGTTGTCTCAGGTCTGGGGGAACTTTTAGAAGGCATAACCACAGCTGTGGAAGTTTGGAGCCTGACACCCATCTCCAGTGTGACCTCCTGGGAAACCCCTCGCCACCTTCACTGAGCACTTCCTCAACTGAGGCATATAGCAAGTAATCCTAAGCCCTCAATGTGGAAGTCCCATTAGCGAAATGACACATGCCACAACTGCAGCAGTAGCCATCAGATTTTTATTTACAGTAACCATCTGATGGCTTTTTAACATTAAACATCAAATTTCACCCTGTGACTACCCTTGTGACTATTTGTGCAGTATCTTTCTCTTATGCGTGCTCCTACGTGGTGCTTCCCCTGTGGCTTCAGCAGATGTGGAGGCCCCTTGCTCACTTTCTTGCTGCTCCTGTCTCGACACCTTTGGTGGGCGTCCTCTGGGGTTTCGAACCTGTGAGGGTTCGCCAATGGCCTGCTGCTCCTGCGGCTGTGCAGGGGTTGAGACGCCGATCTCAGTTGGGTGGGGACTCTGGTGGGGCTCTGACCGAGAGCTCTGCAGTGGCATGGAAGTGTGAGCACTTGGAGAGGAGCCACCACTTCCTTGATGTCTGCCACCAACTTCCCTCTCATGGGTCAGGTCCCCCTCAGCGCTTGCAAGTGGCTTGAGAGCACCTTGCTGCACATCAGGGGGGCCATGGGGACCCGTATCTGCACTGGCAGTCCTACTCAAAAGGACTTCCATGAAGGTCTGGTTTCTTTGTTCAATGGATGGCCATCGCTCCTCCAGAGATGTCATTCTATTCTGAACACTCACCATGTTTTCTGCACTCTGGCAACTTATCACCTCCATGGAGGTTGCCATCCTTTCCATGGTGATGCGTTCATGCGCCAATGACTCCACAAATGCTCTGCTCATGTTCGCAATGGACTCCTCCATTCGCTCCACACTCGCAGCGACCCTGGAGACAAAACCTGCCAGAGACTCCTGCATCTGTTCGTGGATTTCCAGCTCTGCTGATCTTGTGGATGGACCCAGAGGCACAGGGTTGACATGCAGCTGAGCTGAGCTGGGAGAGTCCTGTGCTCTCCGATGAGGACTCTCCACTGCTGTCCCTGTCTCCACCATCTGCTGATGCTCACTTGTGAGCTGTGATACACCAGGTGACAACACTGCACTATATCTCGCGAAGGTCCCACCGAGGTGTGAGTGTCTGCGCTGGTGCTGGGTGTGCTGAATTCTGCTGACGCTGCGCCCTCAGAGGTTGCAGCTTCCTCTGAGGAGTCTGGATGCTCAGGCTATTCCTCCTGGCTAGTGGGGACGGGTGCTTGCGATGGTCCTGTGGGGGAGTAAAGGAAAGAGTCAGAGATGTGATGCCAAAGTTACATGCACATTGCATATTGCAGATAATCATAAGTCCATCTGTTAGAGCTTCAGGATCATTATCAGCGACTCATGCAATGTCAATGAGAGAGATGGAAAACTATTCTGTCACCAGCTTGCTCTGATGCACCCGTCTGTTCATCCCCTACTTGCGCATCGTCCTCCACTCCCACGACCTCCAGGGCCGCCTCCTCCCAGGGGGTTAGCTGGGCTACTGAGGGTGGCCCTCCTCCTGTCCTCGCTCTTTCCCATTTATTGTGAGCTCTCTTTTCCTGCAATGAGGGAGACAAGCGGAGGTTGAGTGAGAATGAAGGAGTGAGTGTAGAGAATCCAAAGCATAGATGCATAGAAGGGGACAAAGATGGAGTGAGGTGGCAAGACCAAGGGCCCTCCCTGTGTGTTGTAAGTTGTTTTCATAGCATCACAGTGATAGGGAGTGTGAGGGCTGCATAGTCGAATAGTTAGGTGAAGGTGACCATAGAGAGAGAGGGAATGGGTAAGGGTGCATGGATGTCAGTGTCAAGTGGGATGTGGAGGAAGAGATTGCTAAAGCTGAGTGCTGGTGAGGAGAGGCAATCGGGATCAGATTGAGGGTGATGGGAAAGTCATACTCACTTTTCCAGTGCGCAGAAGGTCATGAAACCTCTTCCTGCACTGAAGTCAGGTTCTGCGGGTTATCGACAAAGATTTGACCTCCTGGGCCCCTGGATCCACACAGCCTTGGTCTGCTGGGGAGGTTTCTTCCTCCCTCAAGAAGGGAAGAGCACCTCTTTATTGGCTCTTGCTCCCTCCACTAAAGCCTGCAGGGCAACACCATCAAACCTGGGAGCAGACCTAGGTCTTTCACTGGTCATTCTGCCTCCAGGTCCCTCTAACATGAAAGGCCAAAAGGTTGGCAGTCTGCAGAAGAAGCAAGGCTTGTTGCAGACCTTAAATGCAGCAGCAATGATGACGTCATCAGAGGCGAGTTTCAGACTGAAAAAACTAATTGGGCCGTGGGTTCCCACACGCTGGAACTCAACTGCCCACTTAAGTTAAAATCGCTTAATTCTCCCACATCGATTTAGAATCAGGTGACTAACACGAAAAGCGGATTACACGACCCCAGCCCGCCCCAGTAACAAAATCGAGCCCGTAGTCTGGATAAGGGAGTGATGTGTTTGGAAAGTTCTTCTCATATTTTGTGTTATATTTTATTATACTCTGTTGGTATTTTCAATTGATCAATGTAAAGTCTGTTTCTAGCTAGAGTAGAAGATACTCGCAAAACATGCAAATGAGGCACAAAGTGATGTTAAATTGCATGCAATAAAAACAGAAATTGCTGGAAATACTCAGCAGGTCAGGCAGCATCTGTAGAGAGAGTTAACGGGGGCGATTTTGTCAATGCGTTGGAAGCGGGACTGTTGCTTGTCGGGCTTCAGTCCCGCCTCCATCGACTTCTGGCCAACCCATGCTATTTTCCATTGATTGACCTTGTTTAATTAAGGGGAAGCCGGTTACAGAGAACGTCAGCGTATGACGTTTCATCTGTCAAAAAATTTTGACAGATGAATTGTCATCGTTTGACAGCTCTGTGAAGCTGTCAAACATAAGAACATAAGAAAGAAATAGAAGCAGGAGTTGGCCAGTCGGCCCTTCGAGCCTGCTCTGCCATTCAATGAGATCATGGCTGATCTTCTGCCTCAACTCCATTCACCGATCCTATCGCCATATCCTTTGACGCCCTTACTAGTCAGAAATCTATCGACTTCTGTTTTGAATATACCCAATGACTGAGCCTCCACAGCCCTCTGGGGTAGAAAATTCCAAAGATTCACCAACCTCTGTTTGAGGAAATTTCTTCTCATCTCAGTCCTAAGGCTGTGGCCCCTGGTTCTAGACACCCCAGTCAAGGGAAACATTCTCCCAGCATCCACCCTATCAAACCCTGTAATAGTTTTGTATGCTTCAATGAGATCCCTGCTCATTCTTCTGAATTCAAGAGAATACAGGCCTAGTTTACTCAATCTCTTCTCCTATGACAGTCCCGCCATCCCAGGAATCAATCTCGTGAACTTTCGTTGCACTCCCTCTATGGCAAGTATATCCTTCCTTAGGTAAGGAGACCAAAATTGTACACAGTACTCCAGGTGTGGTCTCACCAAATCCCTATATAATTGGATAAGACTTCTTTACTCCTGTACTCAAATCCTCTTGTAATGAAGGCCAGCATACCATTTGCCTTCCTAATGGCTTGCTGCACCTGCACATTCACTTTCAGTGACTCATGTACAAGGACACCCAGGTCCCTTTGAGCATCTGCATTCCCCAATCTTTCACCATTGAGGAAATACTCTGCCTTTCTGTTTTTTCTACCAAAGTGGATAACTTCACATTTATCCACATTATATTCCATCTGCCATGTTCTCGCCCACTCACTGAGCTTGTCGAGATCCCCCTGAAGCCTCTTCACATCCTCTTCACAACCGACATTGCCACCTGGCTTTGTATCATCAGCAAATTTGGAAATGTTACATTTAGTCCCCTCATCCAAATCTTTGATATAGATTGTGAATAGCTGGGACCCAAGCACCGATCCTTGCGGTACCCCACTAGTAACAGCCTGCCATCCTGAAAAAGACCCGTTTATCCCTACTCTTTGTTTTTAGTCTGTTAACCAATTCTCAATCCATGCTAGTATATTTGCTTCCAATTTCCACTCTTCCCTCACCTTCACATGGTCCATCTCCGACTCTTCCCTTCCCTTCCTCGACTTCTCCGTCTCCATCTCTGCGGTTAGTTTATTGACAAACATTCACTACAAGCCCAGCGATTCCCACAGCTACCTGGACTACACTTCCTCTCACCCTGCTTCCTGTAAGGAACCTATTCCATTCGCCCAGTTTCTGCATCTCCGCCGCATCTGCTCTGACGATGCCACCTTCCATACTAGTGCTTCCGACATGTCTTCCTTTTTCCTCAACTGAGGATTCCCCTCTACTGTGGTTGACACGGTCCTTGACCATATCCGTTCCATTTCCCGCACTTCTGCCCTCACCCCTGCCCCTCCCTCCTGGAACCACGATAGAGTTCCTCTTGTCCTCACCTTTCACCCCATCAGCCTCCACATTCAATGGATCATCCTCCGCCATTTCCGCCACCTCCAGCATGATCCCACCAGCAAACACATCTTCCCCTCACCTCCCCTTTCAGCATTCCGAAGGGACCGCTCCTTCCGCGACACCCTGGTCCACTCCTCTATTACGCCCAACACACCTTCCCCTTCGCCTGGCACCTTCCCGTGCAAGCGCAGGAGATGCAACACATTCCCTTATACCTCCCCCCTTCTCACTATCCAGGGCCCCAAACATCCCTTCCAGGTGAAACAGCGATTTACTTGTACTTCTTGCAATTTAGTATACTGTATTCGCGGCTCACGATGCAGTCTCCTCTACACTGGGGAGACCAAACGTAGATTGAGTGACCGCTTTGCGGAACACCTCCGTTCAGTCCGTAAGGGGGACCCCCGAGCTTCCGGTCGCCTGTCACTTTAATTCTCCAGCATTTTCTGTTTTTATTTCAGATTTCCAGCATCTGCAGTATTTTATTTTTGTACTAGTATATTACCCTTTGTAGTCAAGACTCATCAAACCTCTTTTGTGAGCAGAAATTAGATGGCTGTTGCATTGGAGAATACAGCAGCCATCTGTCATCTCTGCCGGTGAGATGCGAGACTCTCCGCATCCCCAACTGTTGAAGCCTGCAGGAAGAAACAAAGTAAGTAAACATTTTCTATCACTTTCCACTCACCTCACGCACTTACCTCTCCACACTTGCACCCATCACTTAACTTCACAGCCCACTTTTGCACCCCTCTGACCCCCGCAGACCCACTGCTTGCCTCGCTGACCCTGGCGGGGTTCACAGCCTTCGGGAAGCCCACACTTGTGTGGGTAAAATGGGGCTAATCCGCTTATCTGCCTGTTAACAGGCAGTTAAGTGGCTGTAATCCTCTTCCCGCCTCCAGGGGACGGGACCCGGCGCAGGATGGGCTCCCGCTCCCAGATTCTGCCATTTTCCCGGCAGTCCCGCCTCGAATGCCCAATGCTTCAAGTCGATGACCCTTCTTCGTCACAACTGGATATAAGTTAGAGATGTAGGGTCAGGGCAGGATTTTCATTGGGCCGTGGAGGCGGGATTGGAGGTGTGTGGGGGGGTTAAAATCCCGAAATCGGGGGGCACGAACCCATCCCACCCCCAACCCACCTCCATGCCAGTTTCAAAGGAGGCGGATACCCAACCTGTGCTGGGACCCGCCTCCTCGAGGCGGGAAGGGGATTAGTGCCAATTAACTGCCTGTTAACAGGTACTTAACAGGCAGTTTTTAGCCTAATCCCTATTTTCATTCTTGAAGTGTGGGATTCCCGATGGCTCCAAACCACGCCAAGTTAGCGAGGTGGGCCGTCGGGCTGAAGGGCTTGGAGGGGTCGAGATGTCCGGTGTTCAGGTGAGTGATGGGTGCATGAGTACAGAGGTAAGTGTGTTTGGTGTGTTTAAAGTGTTTAAAGAAGTTTTACTTACCTTTACAGCCTTCCTTCCTTCAGGTCTCGGGAGTCCCTCATCTCACCGGCACAGAAAGCAGAATGGCCGCGATCTGTCAAAAATTGCAGCATTCAGCTTTCTGTTCCGGAGCGATCTCTAAATCATCCTGAGAGGAAGGCATTAACTTAGAGTACAGATTGTCAGTGTTTGACAGCTTCAAACAGCTGTGAAACGCTGATATTTCATCTGTCAAAAGGTCTTGACAGATGAAATATCAGTCTGTGATGTCACCTGTTGCAGGGTGGCCCTTAATTGGCCTGCTGAGCCCGCTGGGCGGGCTCAACAAGGTCAATCAAGTCAAAATCACGTGGGTTGGCTACAACTCGATGGAGGCGGGACTACAACCCCGAAAGTTGTAGTCCCGCCTCCTACCCGCCTCCTCAATGAAAATCCAGCCCGTAAACTCTGTTTCTCTCTCCACAGATGCTGCCTGACCTGCTGAGTATTTCCAGCATTTTCTGTTTTATTTCTGATTTCCAGCATCCACAGTATTTTGCTTTTTTAAATTACATGCAGCCTTACAACACACTTTTCTTATACTCAGTAGACAGGAGTAATCATAACTTAGTAAAGACCATGTTACCACATCAAAGATATTGGACAAAATTTTCAACTTCAGTGTGTTGTAAAACGACGATAAGGATCGGATCGGCCGCCCATTGTACACCGGCCAGATTTTCCTTTCCATTGACTTCAATAGAAAGTCCTATATCCCGCCAAGTTGAAAGTTCTGGCAATTATATAAATATATACATCAACACTGAAAATACTGGCTGAAATAAAAATATTAAATTATTAGACCTTCATTGTGTTGATTGTTGAGTTTTATGAGTTTAAACAAATCTTGTGAATCTGTGTTACAGTTTTCACAATCATTTTTTGAAAAACGTACATTTGCAATCAACAAAATATTTCCAAATTATTATAACCACTTGTTACGAATTATACAGTAATGCAGTAGATGTAATTTATCTGGATTTTCAAAAGGCCTTCGATAAGGTACCCAATAATAGACTGATGAACAAGGTCAGACAATGTGGAGTAAGGGGACAAGTAGCAGAATGGATTGTTGGCTGGCTTCAGGACAGAAAGCAGAGAGTAGAAGGAAAGGGTAGCTATTCACAGTGGCAGAAGTTGGGCAGTGGTGTTCCACAAGGATCAGTGCTGGGACCACTGCTGTTCACAATTTACATTAATGATTTAGACTTTGGAATCAAAAAAACAATTTCTGAATTTGCAAATGACACCAAATTGGGGGAGATAGTCAATACTAAGGAGGACTGCAACAAATTACAGGAGGACATTAATAAACTTGCAGAATAGGCATATAATTGGCAAATGAAGTTCAACACAGATAAATGTGAGGTATTATATTTTGGTAGGAAGAATAGGGAGGTCACTTATCACTTGGAGGGTGCGAGCCTAGGTGGGGTAAGGGATCTCAGAGTACAAATACACAAATAAATAAAAGTTGCGACACAGGTTAGCAATGCCATAAAAAAAGCAAACCAAGCACTAGGGTTTATTTCTAGAGGTATAGAATTGAAAAGTAAGGAAGTTATGCTAAACCTGTATCGAACCTTGGTTAGACCACACTTAAGAGTACTGCGTACAGTTCTGGTCACCGTATTATAAAAAGCATATAGGAGGCACTGGAGAGGGTGCAGAGAAGATTTACAAGGATGATACCAGAAATGCGAGGGTATACATAGCAGGAAAGGATGAACAGGCTAGGTCTCTTTTCCCTTGAAAAAAGGCAGCTGAGGGGTGATCTAATGGAGGTCTTTAAAATTATGAAAGGTTTTGATAGAGTAGATACAGAGAGAATGTTTCCACTTGTGGGGAAGAACATAACTAGAGGCCATCAATATAAGATAGTCACCAAGAAATCAAATAGGGAATTCAGAAGAAACTTCTTTACCCAAAGAGTGGTGAGAATGTGGAACTCGCTACCACAGGGAGTGGTTGAAGCAAGTAGTATAGATGCATTTAAGGGGAGGCTAGACAAGCACATGAGGGAAAAGGGAATAGAGGGTTATGCTTAGTTAGATGAGGAAAGACAGGAGGAGGCCCATGTGGAGCATAAACGCCGGCACTGGTTGGGCCGAATGGCCTGTTTCTGTGCTGTATATCCTATATAATCCTTAAAGACAAACCTGTTAATTACCATGTTCCAAAATGTGAACAGAAACAAACAAGGAGGTTAGAATTCAAAAAGAGGCGAAATGCTTGAAAAATTTTGCTCAGACTTTGGCTAAAAAAAGGCAGGAGCAGTGTGAGCATGGCTCTTGAATTGATGCAACTACATTTTAATTTTGATGCAACAACAATCATGGCCCTTGGGTTGCACAATGTACCATCCCAGTACTATATAGCCATAATTTTCTTGTTACTTATCTTGATATATGAGCTATTTACGGTGGCCACTTTTTTTCTTTCTTACTTTTTTCTTCTCTAAATACTGCCTAATAATGGAGGCACAGTGAGTAAAAGCACCATGCTGCCAGGCAGTGAAGGCATATAAGTTCAATATAGGTCCAATCTTCCACTCTTGAACTCTTGATGTGCCAAGCTAGTTAATGAAGATGTCAATTGGAGCTCAGGTACTTCTCCAAGGGAAGGGGCCGGGGGCGGGGGGGGGGGGGGGGGTGGGGGGTGGGGGTGGAGTGCTGGGGAGAGATGGAGGAAGGGGAAGGGGGAAATGTAATATGTAATGGGAGTGTTTTCACCAAGATTGTTTCTTGTGTGGCCTTGCTGTCAGTGAAAATTAATACTGGCAATCAATCATTCAGGATAAGCAGCTTCTTCTGGTCTCTTTATTGCAGGAGTTGCATGGTCCAGAAAGGATCAGCTGGAGAGAAACTTGAAGGAAGAAAATAATATACTCTGAACAGAGAATGCATACTCTAAAACAAAAAGGTGTTTCTCCACTAATCTAGGGAAGAAATACTGCACCATAGGAGGCCATTTCCTTCCCAGCAAAATGCCAAAGCAGGGCAAACGTGCATGATAATTGCATCCTGCACCTTTAGGATACAGGATACTGCTTCATACCACAAACTAAAATTGTGATTTGAACTCCTGCGATAAAAAATACATCAGGTTGGGTGCTAATCAATTAGATAGGAATAAAACTGCATACTGACTGAAGGTGTAAAAATGTTCTGTAGGTTTTATCACTTCATGTGTGCATGTGTCTGAAATGATCAGCTGCTCCACAGGAATGTCTGTCGGCTTTTGACATTTTCTGTATTGATTTTTTTTATTATAGGTAGAGTTAACAGGTTAGACAAAATGGAAGCTGTCAAAGAGAGCGCGCAAGAGAAGATGGGACACGAGTTGTCAGTTGGGAGAGTGTAGTTTATATCCAGGGTGATGTAATAACCTACAAAACATTTTCTTAAACATGACTCCTGTCTACCACCTTACAAATTATTTTTGTGACTAATCATAGCACACACGCTAGAGATCAGCTGAAAACTATACTGCAGCTTGTGCTTGTAACAAATTGGTGTTTGGAAATCAAGACATTCCTTTGAATTGTTCCACTTGTTCATTTACAAAGTAATTAATCAGTCTCATAAACTATCAATCAAAAATGAATGTAGCTGTGTATTATTTTTCCAAGATACAATAAAAAATAAAGTGTGACACTTTTGACAGTTATCGCACATCTACTTAATAATTGTCTTCAGCAACTTCAGCCTAGTGATTATGGCTTTTCAACGTTCAAAGGAAATGAGGCCCATTGCTTTGTTTTAATTATTGTTTTGTGAAAAATGGTAGCATTTGCACCACTTGTAATTTTTCATCAAATATCTATATATATAAACGGATAGATCTGTCTGTCTGTCTGTCTGTCTGTCCTTCGGTGTGCATCTGTCCGGCTATACACTCTAAAGTTATAGAGCGCACCTACACGTGCGTTACATCAAAAGAAAGCTTACCATTCCAAAACGGTCGTAAGCGTATTTACGTTTCGGCCGGACAAAAATTGCGCCCGCGGTATCCAAAAAATGTTCAAAATTCCGCTCATTAGCATCTCATTATCCGCTCATTAGCAATAGAGTGACGTCGAGGTCGACCAATCGTACGCCGGGTTCCTGGCGCGTGCGGGCGGGCCCTCCTACAGTCGAGTGACGGGACGATTGACCAATCCTACGCTTTGGTGACCTGACGGTCGACCAATCGGTGCGTGTGTGGGGCGGGCCTTATCGTTCTGAACCGAGGTGAGTAGCCGCCATCTTGCTTCCATTCTTTTTCCCGCTTTCTGCGTCTTTCTTTTCAAATATACATTTCCAGCAAAAAAAAAGTTGCTTTTAAAACACAAATTGTTTTTTTAAAAAAGTTAATTAATTTGTACATCTTTTCTCTAACCTCTATAATTTTCCTACCTTTCACCGTTTTTGTAGGCCTCGAAGCCTCGGCCTCTCCTCCGCACCCACGCCCGAGCTAGGCACCTCCCGGCCCCAGTCAACAAGCGGCCCCCGATCGCCGCCATCTTTGTGAAGGCTGGAGGGGCGGGCCTCAGCCGAGCGTCGCTACCCGCCGCGATCTTAGTAAAGGCGAGTGGGGCAGGAGTCAGCGCGCGCGACTTGAGTCCGGCCCGGCCTCACGCGGTAGGTTGCGCGGGTGGCGTCTCTCTCTCTGCTCTTGAAGCCGGCTCGGGCGGGGGTGGCGGGGCTCGGGAGATCGGGGGGGGGGCGGGGCTCGGAAGATCGGGGGGGCGGGGCTTGGAAGATCGGGGGCGGGGGGGCGGGGCCTCGGGAGATCGGGGGGGGCGGGCCTCGGGAGATCGGGGGGGGCGGGCCTCAGGATATCGGGGGGGGCGGGCCTCGGGAGATCGGGGGGGTGGGCGGGCCTCGGGAGATCGGGGGGGGGCGGGCCTCGGGAGATCGGGGGGGGTGCGGGCCTCGGGAGATCGGGGGGGCGGGCCTCGGGAGATCGGTGGGGGCGGGCCTCGAGAGTTCGGGGGGGGCGGGCCTCGGGAGATCGGGGGGGAGGGGCCAGCCTCGGGAGATCGGGGGGGGCAGCCTCGGGAGATCGGGCGTGGCGAGCCTCGGGAGATCGGGGGGCGGGGCTCAGAAGGGCGGGGGGCGGGGGCTAGGGATATCGGGGTCGGGGCTCGGGGAGGCGGGGCTCGGGCTGACGGGGCGCTCCCCTCCCCCCTCCTTTCCCCCTCCCCTTCTTCCCCCCCCTCCCCCTTCTTCCCCTCCCCCTTCTTCCCCACTCTCCCCCCCTCCCCCTTCTACCCCCTTCCCCCCTCCCCCCTTCTACCCCTTCCCCCCTCCCCCTTCTTCCCCTCCCCTTCCTCCCCCTCCCCCTTCTTCCCCCCTCCCCCTTCCTCCCCCCTCCCCCTTCCTCCCCCCTCCCCCTTCTTCCCGCCCCTCTTCCCCCTCCCCCTTTCCTCCCCCGCCTCCTCCTTCCCACGTCTCTCTCTCTTCCCCCCAGTCGTTCTCTCTTCCCCCCAGTCGCTCTCTCTTCCCCCCAGTCGCTCTCTCTCTTCCCCCCAGTCGCTCTCTCTCTTCCCCCAGTCGCTCTCTCTTCCCCCCAGTCACTCTCTCTCTTCCCCCCAGTCGCTCTCTCTCTCTCTTCCCCCCAGTCGCTCTCTCTCTCTCTCTTCCCCCCGTCGCTCTCTCTCTTCCCCCCGTCGCTCTCTCTTCCCCCCAGTCGCTTTCTCTCTTCCCCCCCAGTCGCTCTCTCTCTTCCCCCCCAGTCGCTCTCTCTCTTCCCCCCCAGTCGCTCTCTCTCTTCCCCCCCCAGTCGCTCTCTCTCTTCCCCCCCCAGTCACTCTCTCTCTTCCCCCCCATTCGCTCTCTCTCTTCCCCCCCAGTCGCTCTCTCTCTTCCACCCCAGTCGCTCTCTCTCTTCCCCCCCAGTCGCTCTCTCTCTTCCCCCCAGTCGCTCTCTCTCTTCCAACAACAACATGCCCTCGAAAAAGCCTCGGCACCGCCCGGCACTCCATCTATCTATCTATCTATATCTATATATATAAATCGGTACATCTGTCGGTCTGTCTGTCTGTCATTCTGTCTGTCATCACCTGTGTGTCTGTCGGGCTATGCGCTCGAAAGTTACAGGGCGTACCTACGCGCGCGTTACCTCCAAAGAAAGCTTACGCTTCCGAGACGGTTTTAAGCGTATTTACGTTTCGGCCGGGCTAAAATCGCGCCCGCGGTATCCCAAAAACCTTCAACGTTCCGCTCATTAGCATCTCATTATCCGCTCATTAGCGACAGAGTGACCTCGAGCTCGACCAATCGTACGCCTGGTTGCTGGCGTGTGCTGCCGGGCCAATCAGTGCGTGTGTGGCCGGGCCTTATCGTTCTGAACCGAGGTGAGTCGCCGCCATCTTGATTCCAAACTTTTCATTTCTTTTTCCCGCTTTCTGCGTCTTTAAAAAAAAAGTTGCTTTTAAAACACATAGGCCTAGAAATTCAGTTGGTTGCGCCAGCCGGTAGCGCCTTAGGAGTAGATGTCGGGCGCTAGGCGGCTAGCGGCCGGGCGCAGCGCGATCTGCGCCTCGCCCCAACTTCACTCAAGATTTAGCGGCGGCGCAAAGTCTTTGCGCGCGCTCAGCTGCGCGCGCAGATCCTGACGTCATTTCCTCGTGCAACGCCCTTTGTGCGCCCCAAACCGGAAATTCAGTCGCTTCGCCCCATTGTGCGCTTGGCGCCACTAGCGACTGTTACAGTGGAACAGTGCTCAGTCGATGCAGGGCGCGGGGGGCGCAAATTAAAGGGCACTCCTCCTGCACTATAAAAGGCTGCCATTTCGCAGCACTCCTTCTTGAGAGACGGATCTTTGCAGAGAGACCAAGGTAGAGAGCTTTCTGCTTTGGCTCATCACTCGGACCGGTACTTGTGGCTTCAGGCCACAGCTTTCCACTTGTCTTTGCCTTCATTGACATCTCATTGTTTGCCAGCATATTATGGGGGCTGCAATGGGTGTAAACGCTGGCTTTCTCAATTACATCCAAAGGGCTCACAGACGCCGTGAGAGAGTGGCAGCCCTGGCTAGACGGAGAGGGGGCAACAGGCGTCGGCAAAGGAGGCCTTACCCACCCAGGGTATACCGCCAGCAGTTCTCCTATCTCAACATGTCTGAAGAGCAGTGTGTTCGGAGGCTGCGATTCCGAAGGGAGGTGGTCACAGAGATCTGCCACCTGCTTGGCGGTGATCTGCAGCCACAGCTGAGGTGCAGGACGTCTCTGTCGGTGGCAGTGAAGGTGGCTCTCAACTTTTATGCCACCGGCTCCTTCCAATCCGCTGCTGGGGACATTGCCAACATCTCCCAGTTCGCCGTGCATTGCTGCATCCGCCGGGTCACCAATGCCCTTTTCAAAAGGAGACGTCAGTTCATCTCCTTCTCCATGGCCCTTGCCAAGCAGCAACAGCGTGCAATGGGCTTTGCAGCATTCGCGGGCTTCCCCATGGTGCAGGGCGCAATTGACTGCACGCATATGGCTTTGCGGGCACCTCTGGAGAATGCAGAGGATTACCGCAACCGGAAGGGCTACCATTCGCTGAACGTCCAGCTGGTGTGTGACCACATGCAGCTCATCCTAGCTGTCAATGCCCGCTTTCCAGGCAGCAGCCACGATGCCTTCATCCAGCGACAGACTTCTGTGGCAGACATGTTCCAGGCCCAGCCTCACCCACGAGGATGGCTTATCGGGGACAATGGCTATCCTTTGTGTACCTGGCTGATGACCCCGCTCCATGCGCCCAGCACCCCTGCTGAAGAGGGATACAACGATAGCCATCAAGCGACCAGGAACATCATCGAACAAACAATCGGCGTCCTGAAGCAACGGTTCCGCTGTCTGGATCGTTCCGGTGGAGCCCTACAATATTCGCCGGAGCGAGTCTCCCATTTCGTGGTCGTTTGCTGCATGCTGCACAACCTGGCTATCCGCAGGACTCAGCCACTGCCACCAGAGATTGGAGGACCACCTGAGGAGGAGGAGGAGGAGGAGGAGGACCAGCACAGGAGGGAGGCAGAAAGTGCAAGGGCCGCCCATCGCCGGCTTATTGAACGTCGGTTCTAGGCCCCCTCTCAGGGAATGGCTTGTGCCAATGTCAGCAGATGAATGTAGCCGCTCCACAAGCCCTCAGCCGAGCAGGATAACCAGGACTTAACAAAAAAACCATGCACAGTGCAATTTAACAACAATAATTTATTGAAAACCTCTGCCCTTCCCACATTACATCCTCATGTGGAGAAGCCCCCTCCAAAAACACAAAACTACCAGTCTCGGCCTTACAAAAAGAAAGAAAGACACCAGTCTCGGCCTTACAAAAACACAACTGCACCAGTCTCAGCCTTACAAAAAGAAAGAAAGACACCAGTCTCGGCCTTACAAAAACACAACAGGCATTTGAGCATACCTTCTACTTTTTGCCCTGCAAGGGCGATGCCTTTCGCATCCGTGACTGGCCCCTGCCCGCCCTGCAGCTCCTCCTCAATGGGAGCCCAGTGGCTGCAGCAAGGCTGAGGGAAGGCTGCTGAGGGGCAGATGGCGTGACTGCAGATGCCCTTGGGGGTTGGCCTGCACCAGCTCTGGCCTTGGAGTGGCCGGCTGCTGACTGCTCCAACTCTGGCTGGGCGGCAGCAGTCTGTCCAGCGGCTCGTGGCAGCTGCAATGGCGGAGTGGCAGTGTCGGCTGCAGGAATGGTGCCAACCTGGCAGATCGCAGGTGCTCGCTGGTCGCCTGATACAGTGGCACTCACACGGGCCAGCACTGCAGCATGCGCAGCAAACAGCTGAAGGACAGACTGCTGGGCTGCTGCTGCGCGGCGGGTGCCGTGGCGATGCCTGGCTGATCCAGCGAGGTTGGCAGCAGTTAGTGCCCGTGTGGCCCTGGTCTGTGTCCGCATGACAACAGCCAGTGAATGGACGGCACGACTGAGCACTTGGCTCGAAGCCGCCTGTGCTGCCGCGAAGTCCTGCAGACTCCTGGCCTGTGCTGCTCCAAATTGCTGCACACTCCTTGACAAAGACTCAATGGAGTCAGGCATCCTTGCCACTGCAGCCATGAGCTCAGTGTGCCTGCGCTCAGCCTGGACGGCCATTTCCTCCAGGAGCCGCACCTCCTCTGCGCTCACCGTCGCAGGACTGGAGGCCGCACTCACCCTCTGGGGAGAAGTCCACCGAGCTTCCCCACCCCTCCCGCGTTGCTGCAGGCCGCTGGGCCCCGGAGCTTCACTCTCCTCCGACCCTTCCCCCCGGCTCCCCTCCAGGGAAGACGTGTCCCCTACATCGCCATGGGCTGGCGCGGCTGAGGGTGGCACTGATGGGCCGGCTTCCTCTTCCTCCTCCTCATCTTCCGAAGGGCTGACAGTGGCAGCTAGAGGGCCCGCCTCCTCACCTGACGATTCACCATCTGAAAGCAGGAAGGCACAAGAGTAGCTTTAGAGTGAGGACAGGGCGGCAGCAAGGGAGGCATGAGTGCTGCCATTCACCGCATTGGTCGGACAGTGGCAAAGGATGCTGATCTCATGCGCAAGTGGAACGAGAGAGGTCCAAAAGGTGATGCCCTTACCATTGGTGCCCAGAACAGGGTCGGCATCTCCACTGGCGACGGGGCCAATCAGCCGGCCTGCCATAATGCGCTCCACACGCTGGTCGAGGTCGGAGAGCTCTTTGAGGTCAGGACGGCCTCCCCCGGTCTCAGTTCGGTTGCGCCGGTTGTGCGCCACCTTGGCCTGCAAGAGAAAGGACAGCCTCTAAGTACAGTGTGAAGCCCTGATCTTGTCTGCACTGCCTCCCATGGTCGAATAGCTTGTACAGTTTGTAGCCCTGATCTTGTCTGCAATGCCTCCCATGGTCGAATAGCTTGTACAGTGTGTAGCCCTGATCTTGTCTGCAATGCCTCCCATGGTCGAATAGCTTGTACAGTGTGTAAAGTGCTGAATGTGCAAGTGATTTTCATGACAGTCCCATAGCTGCTGGATGAGGGCTGGCCATTAGGGCTTTCAGGTCCCTTTGCCCATAAAGTGAGGTGCACATGCAAGGATGAGGAGGACACTGGAAAGGGTACTCACCCTGACAACCCGAGTGAGGTCGTTGAACTTCTTCCGGCATTGCACAGGAGTCCTGGCAACCACGCTGTTGGAAGACACCCTGTTGGAGACCTCCCTCCAGGCTTTCCGGTAGGTGCTGGCCAGCGGCCTCCCGCCACCTTCTGGGAACAGAACATGGCGCCTGCGCTCCACTCCGCCAACCAGCAGCCTCAGGTCACCGTCGCTGAAGCGCTGCGCTCTCTCCCTGGCCTTTTCCATAGCCCTGGGCGTTGTGCAGGTGAAGCTGAAGTGGTCAGGCCTAGGTTGAGGGCTGCAGTGTGCAGGGCGTGGCGGGCAAACAAATCCACCCTCCCCCTTTAAGAGCTGACCGGCGCCAGAGTGTCTGCCGTCAATCAAGAACTCGCCGCACCGGCGCTGCGCCCGGCCTCGGGGGTATCGCTCAGCACCACCGGCATAGCGCCTAAAGATAGTCGTGCATCGCCTGTTTTAGTGCAGCAGCAACCTCTTGGGGCGATGCGACTGAATATCGGCGAAGGGGACGCGACTTTGCGCCGGGCGCAAACTTTAGCGGCCGCCCGACTTTACCGCCCCAAAAGTGGCTATACTGAATTTCTAGGCCATATTGTTTTTAAAAAAAGTTAATTACTTTCTAAATCTTTTATTTAATCTCATTAATTTTCCTACCTTTCCCTGTTTTTGCAGGTAGGCCTCGAAGCCTGGGCGTCTGTTGCCAGCCATTCTGGACCCTAGGCAATTGTTTTGTGGCAAGCTCCTCCCACCTCTCACACCCCACCCCCCCGCTGGGCCCGATTCCGAACCAGCGGCCAGCCATCTTGGTAAAGGCTGGCTGGGGCTTCATTCGCGCTCGCGCTGCACGGCGCACCTCCACACAGAGCGCGGCCAGAGGGAAGCGAGCAGGTTAGCGGGGGGGGGGGGGGCGGGGCTCGGGAGGGGAGCGGTATCAGAGAGGGTTACCCCGGCAACCGGGCTCGCCAGCCGCAATCGGCCGTCTCAAGCCGTTCAGGCCCGGTCCCGGAGATCGGGAGGCGGAGAGGGAAGGAGGGTTACCAAGGCAACCGGGCCCGGCCAGCCACAATCGGCCGTCTCAAGCCGCCTCAGGAGGGCGGGGCTTGGGCTGACCGGGGCGCTGCGCTCGGCATGTCAGTGCGTGGGGCGGCACAGAGCTCAGCGGAGCCATTGCCAGCAGAGGGGAGAGGGTCTGCTGGCTCCCCCCTCCCTTTCTCCCCCCCTCCTCTCCCCCTCTCCCTCCCTCCCCTCCCCCCTCTCCCCCGCCCCTCCTCCCTCTCCCCCCCTTCCCCCCCTCTCCCTTCCCCTCTCCCCCTCCCCTCCTCTCCCGCCCTCTCCCCCCTCTCCCCCTCCTCCCCTTCCCACCTCCCCTTCCCCCCCTCCCCTTTCCCCCCCTCCCGTCCCCTTCCCCCCTCCCCTTTGCCCCCCTCCCCTCCCCTTCCCCCCCCTTTGCCCCCCTCACCTCCCCTTCCCCCCTCCCCTTTCCCCCCTCCCCTTCCCCTTCCCCCTCCCCTCCTTCCCCCCTCCCCTTTCCCCCCTTCCCCTCCCCCCTCCCCTCCCCCTTCCCCCCTTCCCCTCCTTTCCCCCCTTCCCTTTCCCCCCCTTCCCCTCCCCTTCCCCCCTTCCCCTCCCCCCTTCCCCCCAGTCGCGTTCACTCTTCCCCCCAGTCGCTCTCTCTCTTCCCCCCAGTCGTTCTCTCTCTTCCCCCCAGTCACTCTCTTTCTTCCCCCCAGTCGCGCTCTCTCTTCCCCCTAGTCGCGCTCTCTTTCTCTCTCTTCCAACAACAACATGCCCTCGAAAAAGCCTCGGCACCGCCGGGCACTCCAGCTAGTCAAAAGTATAAATTTGAATATAAAATTGCACTGGAATTAGAATTGCAAAACAGAAAAGCAAGCTGTTACTTCTCTTGATATATGGTTAGTAGTTCATGGCAACATCCTGCCTGCCATAACTTTGTGTGTGTGAGTTTATTTAAACTGAATATTCTTTGGAAACTAGCCATTCCCAAAGGCTTTTTTTTAGACAAACTTGGCTGTTGTATTACATTTCTTACACATCATGGAGAAGCATATGCTCGGATATAGTTATTGTCACAATACATCAGACCTTACGGAGGAGGTGTAGCAATATGAGTAAAAGATGCAATTACTGCAGTAGAAAGAAGGGATTTCAGTAAGTGTGATGGGGCAAGAAAAGACCCTGCAGCCCATTAAGCCTGTTCTATCCTGATTATGTTATCATAAGAACATAAGAAATAGGAGCAGAAATAGGCCACTTGGCCCCTCGAGCCTGCTCCGCCATTCAATAAGATCATGGCTGATCTTGGGCTCAAAGCCACTTCCCTGCCCTCTCCCATAACCCTTCACTCCCTTACGGAGTTCCCCTCCACGCCACCTGTTGATCCCTACTTTCAGGGAACACTAACTTCCCTCTTCTAACTGTCTGAAAAATAAATCAAGTAATGCTCTTAATTTTTACAACTGTCAATTCTGCTTCTCAACAATGATTGATCCAGCTCCTTTGTAAAGCTGCCAAGTTATTCCAAATCAACTACCTTCCCTTGGTGTCTCTTCCGCACATTTACTATCCTGTGGGGAAAAAGGTTTTTCTATTCTCTAACCTTGGTCAAATCTTGTGAATGTTGTACTTGTGTCCTCTAGTCCTATGCTCACTGTCCAAGTTAAATAGTTTGCTGACTTCCACTTCATCTATACCTTTCACTATTTTGAAGACCTTACCCTCGCACGTTGTCACTATCTCACTGGTAGTGTCTCAACATCTGTAACACACTGGAAGCTAATACAAGTTTACTTTCTACTAAGACACTTCTCGTTATCTATCATACAAATCATTCATTCTCAGTTTCTCTGGTTCATTGCGTTCTTAACTGGGAAAAAGTAGGGAGGCATTAAAGCCTGTGGATGGGGCTGGGAAGGCAGTGAAGCCTAAGGCCATAATGTAGTGTATGTGCCTTTAAGAGCCCCCTGTGTACTGTAGTGCCGGTAATGGCCACTTGGGCTATATAAGCCTGTATATTGTGTTGTATCAGTTAGTTCCCCTCCAGACTTTGTTCAGTAAACACCTGTGAAACCAACTCCTGTCTTCAGTGTCTCTATTAACACACGGATACAACAGTGGCGATGAATTGGAAACGGACTTACCTGCAATTCGGCAGCACCTCAAGGACATCGATTCCTCTGACGTCCAAAGTCGAAGAAAATCAAGAAAAAGAAAAAGCTGTGGTTTCACCAGCTAGCCGAGCTGGTGGCAGGTACTGCAATAATCCTTCTTGTGCGTCGGGCTGGGGCTCCAGCGGCTGGCTCGGCAGCTAGGCCAAGCAGCGAAGGCGGAGGCAAGCAGTAACAGACGGGGAGGGAGCACTCGGGAGACGGGCGGCGCTGCAAGCAGGTCGGCGTTCAGACCTAGCAGAGAGAGTCTGGCGGGAACGAGTCTCCACCTGTACATAAATAAATAAAAACAAGGGAAACCCGCGGGAAACTGCGTTGTCATCGGCAGCAGTGGCGGGAAAGCGCGGGAAGCGCCATATCTTTCCTGCAGAATAGAAAGAAAAGCACGGGAAGCACCATTTTTTTTCTAGGATGCCTAAGTCTGGCAATATTGATGCTTTTGATAACGAAATAGAGGATTGGACCACATATGTGGAAAGAGTGGAGGTATATTGCACCGCAAATGGAATAGAAAATGAAAAAAAAGCGTCAGTACTTCTAAATCTAATGGGCGCAAAGACATACGGGCTGTTACGAAACTTAATCACTCCAGCCAAACCAAAGGACAAGAATTTTAAAGAAATTGTTGATACCCTACAGGAGCACTTAAACCCAACACCGCTGCTGATAGCGGAACGATTCAAATTCTTCAAGAGGAATCAACACAAGAATGAAAGTAACGCTGATTACCTCACCAAATTAAGAAAGCTATCAAATCACTGCCAATTCGGAGCAGGTCTAGCAGATTATCTTTGGTACAAATTCGTCTGTGGTCTCCTAAGTGAAGGAACACAGAAAAGGCTGCTTTCTGAAAAAGATTTAACACTGGACAAGGCTTTCAGTGTGGCTGTATCATACGAAGCAGCCGCAAGAGGAGCTGCAGAGATACAACAAAATACACAGGACTTCGGCACCCATGAAATGACACAGGGTTTCGAGAGATGTTATCGCTGCGGCAGATCCACCCATGACCAGAGGGACTGCTGGTTCAAGGACAAAGCATGCAGGCAATGCGGAAAGATTGGACACATTGCACGGGTATGCCGATCTGGACAAAAAAAATCCACGGACAGGGAAAAAAAAATCAATAAAAAAAAGTACAGAAAGGTACAAATGATGACGGACAGTAGCTCCGAAGACCAGAAGAGCGATAGCGACTCCGAAAACAAGAGACTAAGCTGTCTCAAATTACATAATGTAATTGCCAAAGAAGATTACCAGACCATTTGGGTTACCCTCACGATAGCAGGGTCCCCAGTTAAAATGGAGCTAGATACAGGATCAGCTCTGACCGTCATAAATCGATGGGATTACGAGCGGCTATTTCCGCATATACCTTTAAAAGACACATCCATTATCTTGAAAACATATACGGGACAGAAAGTATACCCCAAAGGAAAAATAAGGGTGCCTGTTGTATACAACGGCAAGGAAATACAAAAGTTGTATTTATACGTTCTACAAGATGGTGGTCCACCGCTGTTGGGACGTGAATGGATCAGGAAAATACGTATAGACTGGCACTCCATTCAGGCACTGACGGTGACCAGTAAGGAAAAAAACGATGATGACGTCATACCTGAATGATTAAAAGACATCTTGGCCAACGCCAAAGAAGTGTTTCAAGAGAAACTAGGAACCTTGAAAGGCATCACCACCTCAATAAAAGTGGAAGATGCGGCAATTCTCAAGTTTTTTAAGGCAAGACCGGTGCCATACGCAATTCGTCCAGCAGTCGAGGCAGAGCTGGAGAATTTGGAAAAGGCAGGCGTATTATCCAAAATAGATTGGAGCGAGTGGGCAACACCCATCGTCCCAGTCATGAAGAAAGCGTTGAATAATGATAAATCTGAAGAACAGAGAAAAATTCGCATCTGTGGAGACTTCAAGGTGACTGTAAACCCGGTCCTTCACACGGTACAGTATCCTCTTCCGAGGATAGAAGATATTTTTGCCTCACTATCCGGAGGGAAGCGTTTCACCAAAATTGACTTGGCACAGGCATATCTACAGATGGAGGTTGAAGAGGCCTCTAAAAAGTATCTCACGATAAGTACACACAAAGGTCTGTGCCAGTACAATCGACTGGTTTTCGGAGTAGCATCCGCTCCAGCTATCTGGCAAAGAGCTATGGAGCAAGTCCTCCAAGGGATTCCGGGGACTCAATGCTACCTAGACGACATCCTTGTAACAGGAGAAAACGACAACGAGCACCTTGCCAATTTGGAGCAGGTGCTCACTAGGCTGAGAGAACGGGGCCTACGAGCAAATCGCCCCAAGTGCGAATTTTTCCAGAATCAAATATCATATTGTGGCCACATAATTAATAAGGAAGGGTTGCATAAGTCACCTGAAAAATTGAAGCGGTCATAAAAGCCCCAGCACCTGAAAATGTTTCACAATTAAGGTCGTTCCTGGGAATAATAAATTACTATCATAAATTTTTACCGAACTTATCAACTCTTCTGCACCCTCTTAATGAACTGCTACAAACAGGAGTAATTTGGAAATGGAGCGAAGACTGTAAACGTGCCTTCCATAAATGCAAAGACTTAATCACGTCCAAAGAAGTTTTGGCTCATTACAACCCATCACTGCCAATCAGACTGGTGTGCGATGCATCCCCTTATGGCGTAGGAGCAGTATTATCGCATAAATTCCCTGATGGCTCGGAACGGCCGATAGTTTTTGCGTCACGCTCATTGAACTCAGCTGAGCGTAACTATGCCCAAATCGACAGGGAAGCTACTCAGCCTGGTATGGGGAGTGAAGAAATTCAACCATTACCTACACGGACAAAAATTTACCTTGTTGACTGACCATCAACCCCTCATCTCCATATTCAACCCTAAAAAGGGGTGTTCCCATTATGACAGCGCAAAGGCTACAGAGGTGGTCGCTTTTTCTAGGGGCACACCAATATAACATAGAATACAAAGGATCAAAACAGCATGGGAATGCTGACGGTTTATCGCGCCTACCATTGCCAATGGTAGAAGAAGCACCTACCGTAGACCCAATGGAGATTTTCCACTCTACCATATTCGAATGTCTACCAGTAACAAATTCTGCCATTGAAAGGGAAACTAGAAATGACCCGACTCTCTCACGAGTCTACGATTTAACAGTGAAGGGATGGCCAGCACATCGCGAACCACTGTTGCCAGCATTCTCGCAAAGAAGAGAACAGCTGTCAGTGTGCCGAGGAACCTTGATGTGTGGATCCAGAGTGGTGATTCCACCCAAACTCCAGGATAAAGTGCTAAAGGAGCTTCACGAGGGGCATCTGGGTGGAGTGAAAATGAAGAACCTAGCTAGGGCATTTGTATGGTGGCCAGGTATCGATGGAGACATCGAAGAAATGACCAAGAGCTGCCTAGGATGCCAGAAGGTCCAAAACGCTCCACCACAAGCCCCTCTACATCCATGGGAATGGCCCTCGTCTCCCTGGCAAAGGGTACACATCGACTTTGCTGGTCCATTTATGGACTCAATGTTCTTAATCGCGGTTGATGCACACTCCAAGTGGCCGGAGGTAATAAAGATGTCCTCCACCACCACGGAAAAAACCATCACAGTATTAAGGACCATATTTGCCAGGAATGGGCTGCCTGAACAGATCTGTTCTGATAATGGACCGCAATTTGTGTCCGAAGAATTCAGGAAGTTCTTAAAAAACAATGGGGTTAAGCACTACACGTCCATCCCATACCATCCCGCCACCAATGGATTGGCTGAAAGGTTTGTCCAGACTTTCAAGAAGGCCATAAAGGCCATGGGTAATGAAGACATAAAACTTCAGCACAAGGTGGATAACTTCTTGTTTGCATACAGGAATGCAACACATATGGTTACAAACCAAACTCCCGCCATGATGTTCTTCAATAGAAGCCTAAGATGCCGGCTGGATTTGATCAAGCCAAATATCAGAAGGGACGTGGAGAACCGGCAATTTCAAGGCATGAATGAAAGGCCAACTAGAACCTTCCAGATAGGTCAACAAGTTTTGGCCCGGGACTACCGTACCGAGAAATGGCAGCCTGGAACTATCTGCACAGGACTAGGACCGCTAATGTATACCGTGGACATCGGAGAAAGCATAATAAGGCACCAGCTGACCAAATCATAGAGTCATCCGAAAAGGGACAACCTACACCACAACTCTATAGCCTAATGATGAAGTAGAGATACCCATATCTACCTCCGATCCGGTGATACTGGAACCCGATGAACCCGACACTGGCATTCAAGCCGAATCAGCCTTACCAAAAGAACCTACTACACCACCAGAAACTACTACACCACCGAGGCGTTATCCGGACCGAGTCAGGAAGCCTCCAGAGAGACTGACTTATAATTAATTAACTGCAGCAATGTGTAGATTATTTTTCTTGCAACATGTAATTAATGATTACTTAAAATATTATGTACTGGTTGGCTAAAAGGGGAGGAATTGTAGTGTATGTGCCTTTAAGAGCCCCCTGTGTACTGTAGTGCCGGTAATGGCCACTTGGGCTATATAAGCCTGTATATTGTGTTGTATCAGTTAGTTCCCCTCCAGACTTTGTTCAGTAAACACCTGTGAAACCAACTCCTGTCTTCAGTGTCTCTATTAACACACGGATACAACACATAAGGGGATGGGGCTGAGTGGGAAGGCAGTGAGGACCCACCAAGGGTGGAGGTGTACTGATAATTCAGAGTATAGGTAGGAGCGCTGTAGTGGAAGTAGGTTGGGAGTGCAGCGGCAGCCCACCCATTCCGGCAGCAAAAATGCCCGAGGCAATTTGAGGCCCTGGCCTCAGTTAAATACGGGTGTCCCGATGCTGCTTGCTGGATTCAGGCCAACACAATATCGCAAGGCACGGAGACCTCCTGGCTGGCAGCAAGTTAAGTCGGGGAAGGGGTGGGGGTTGCAATCGCAGAGGAGTGGGGAGCCCGGGGTAGCAGCAGCTCAGATTAAAATAATTTAAAACTAACCTTTTTGGGGCTCTTTGGCTGTGTCACCAGTAAAACTAATTGGAGGGTGCACGACGCACACTCTGACGAATTCTGTCCAATTATGGCAATTGGGAGTCCGTTAACACTGATTTTAGCAAGTTAAAATTTGCCGCAATAATGATCAACTGTTCTTGTCCTTTTTTAATGAATTATACTACCTATCATAAAAATATATCTATATATATAAATCGGTACATCTGTCTGTCTGTCTGTCTGTCTGTCATTCTGTCTGTCATTCTGTCTGTCATCGCCTGTGCGTCTGTCGGGCTATGCGCTCGAAAGTTACAGGGCGTACCAACGCGCGCGTTACCTCCAAAGAAAGCTTACGCTTCCGAGACGGTTTTAAGTGTATTTACGTTTCAGCCGGGCTAAAATCGCGCCCGCGGTATCCCAAAACCTTCAACATTCCGCTCATTAGCATCCGCCCTCCCTTCCCCCCCTGCCCCCCCTTTTCCCCCCCCGCCCTCCCCCCTCCCTTCCCCCCGCCCTCCCTTCCCCCCCCGGCCCTCCCTTCCCCCCCCCGCCCTCCCTTCCCCCCCCCGCCCTCCCTTCCCCCGCCCTCCCCTCCCCCCTCCCTCCCTTCCCCCCCTCCCTCCCCTCCCCTCCCCCTCCCCTCCCCTCCCCCTCCCCTCCCCCCCTCCCCCTCCCTCCCTCTCTTCCCCCAGTCGCTCTCTCTCTTCCCCCAGTCGCTCTCTCTCTTCCCCCCAGTCGCTCTCTCTCTTCCCCCCAGTCGCTCTCTCTCTCTCTTCCAACAACAACATTCCCTCAAAAAAGCCTCGGCACCGCCAGGCACTTCAGCTAGTCTATATATATAAATCGGTACATCTGTCTGTCTGTCTGTCATTCTGTCTGTCTGTCTGTCTGTCTGTCATCGCCTGTGCGTCTGTCGGGCTATGCGCTCGAAAGTTACAGGGCGTACCTACGCGCGCGTTACCTCCAAAGAAAGCTTACGCTTCCGAGACGGTTTTAAGTGTATTTACGTTTCGGCCGGGCTAAAATTGCGCCCGCGGTATCCCAAAAACCTTCAACGTTCCGCTCATTAGCATCTCATTATCCGCTCATTAGCGACAGAGTGACCTCGAGCGCGACCAATCGTACGCCGGGTTGCTGGCGTGTGCTGCCGGGCCAATCGGTGCGTGTGTGGCCGGGCCTTATCGTTCTGAACCGAGGTGAGTCGCCGCCATCTTGATTCCAAACTTTTCCTTTCTTTTTCCCGCTTCCTGCGTCTTAAAAAAAAACGTTGCGTTTAAAACACATATTGTTTTAAAAAAAATGATTTAGAAAGTAATTAACTTATCTAATCTCATTAATTTTCCTACCTTTCCCCGTTTTTCCAGGTAGGCCTAGAAGCCTCGGCGTCTCCTCCGCACCCACGCCCGAGCTAGGCACCTCCCGGCCCCACTCGAAGGCTGGAGGGCCGAGCCTCAGCCCAGCGCCACTAGGGTGCGCGCGCAGCAGGAGCTGAGACGCGGCGTCTCTCTCTGGCTCGGCCGGGGGGCGGGGCTTGCTGAGCGTCAACGGTTACCCTGGCAACAGGTCCCGCCGGCCGTCTCGCACAGCCGCAATCGGCGGTCTTCACCTCGGGGGTGGGGGTGGGGGGAGGCCGCGACCCTCGGGGGGTGGGCCGCGACCCTCGGGGGGGGGCCGCGACCCTTGAGGGGGGGCCGCGACCCTCGGGGGGGGAGCCGCGACCCTCGGGGGGAGCGCGACCCTCGGGGGGGGGGCCGTGCGCGCAGCAGGAGCAGCTGAGACGCGGCGTCTCTCTCTCTGGCTCGGCCGGGGGGCGGGGCTTGGTCAGCGTCACGGTTACCCTGGCAACCGGGCCCGCCGGCCGAGCCAGAGAGAGACGCCGCGTCTCAGCTCCTGCTGCGCGCGCAATCGGCGGTCTTCACCTGGGGGGGGGCCGCGACCGTCGGGGGCGGCGCTACCCTCGGGGGGGCCCCCCTCCCCCCCGCCCTCCCTTCCCCCCCTGCCCCCCCTTTTCCCCCCCCCGCCCTCCCTTCCCCCCCGGCCCTCCCTTCCCCCCTCCCTTCCCCCCCCCGCCCTCCCTTCCCCCCCGCCCTCCCTTCCCCCGCCCTCCCCTCCCCCACCCTCCCTTCCCCCCCTCCCTCCCCTCCCCTCCCCTCCCCCTCCCCTCCCCCCCTCCCCCCTCCCCCTCCCCTCCCTCTCTTCCCCCCAGTCGCTCTCTCTCTTCCCCCCAGTCGCTCTCTCTCTTCCCCCAGTCGCTCTCTCTCTTCCCCCCAGTCGCTCTCTCTCTCTCTTCCAACAACAACATTCCCTCAAAAAAGCCTCGGCACCGCCAGGCACTTCAGCTAGTCTATATATATAAATCGGTACATCTGTCTGTCTGTCTGTCATTCTGTCATTCTGTCTGTCTGTCTGTCTGTCTGTCATCGCCTGTGCGTCTGTCGGGCTATGCGCTCGAAAGTTACAGGGCGTACCTACGCGCGCGTTACCTCCAAAGAAAGCTTACGCTTCCGAGACGGTTTTAAGTGTATTTACGTTTCGGCCGGGCTAAAATTGCGCCCGCGGTATCCCAAAAACCTTCAACGTTCCGCTCATTAGCATCTCATTATCCGCTCATTAGCGACAGAGTGACCTCGAGCGCGACCAATCGTACGCCGGGTTGCTGGCGTGTGCTGCCGGGCCAATCGGTGCGTGTGTGGCCGGGCCTTATCGTTCTGAACCGAGGTGAGTCGCCGCCATCTTGATTCCAAACTTTTCCTTTCTTTTTCCCGCTTTCTGCGTCTTAAAAAAAAACGTTGCGTTTAAAACACATATTGTTTTAAAAAAAAATGATTTAGAAAGTAATTAACTTATCTAATCTCATTAATTTTCCTACCTTTCCCCGTTTTTCCAGGTAGGCCTAGAAGCCTCGGCGTCTCCTCCGCACCCACGCCCGAGCTAGGCACCTCCCGGCCCCACTCGAAGGCTGGAGGGCCGAGCCTCAGCCCAGCGCCACTAGGGTGCGCGCGCAGCAGGAGCTGAGACGCGGCGTCTCTCTCTGGCTCGGCCGGGGGGCGGGGCTTGCTGAGCGTCGACGGTTACCCTGGCAACAGGCCCCGCCGGCCGTCTCGCACAGCCGCAATCGGCGGTCTTCACCTCGGGGGTGGGGG